>NW_013525281.1:6054116-6097925 GCF_000836215.1 Papilio polytes
TTAATGGGTAATATTAAAGAAAACAGTACATATATTGACGTCTCCTCGATCAAGAATCTTTAGATTCATCCCAAGAAAAGAGAGGGTGTCATAACCCACAAAAATGGACATAATTATTGTCTAATAGCGTGAAAATATGTAACCTAAAGCGTTTTGTAACTGTAGGGCTTTTTGTTAAAGAAAGAATTATTCAAAAATATGCTGTGATTGCTGACAGCCTATGCCACAAAGTAGTGTGTATTTACGCTTTATTATATTAGTATAGAATATATGTTCTGCAACGACAAATTTCACCGATCCATTATTAAAATTATAGGTTCTGACTAGTCTAAATTTTCTCATAATATTAGTAATATGAATACCGGTATGTCAGTATGGTGCTGGCGACGATGTTCCTGGGCGGGCACCTGATGTCGACGGGGCAGATGTCTGCGGGCGACGTGATGGCGTTCTTAGTGAACGCGCAGACGGTGCAGCGCTCCGCCGCGCAGCTCTCCCTGCTGCTGGGCGCGGTGGTGCGCGGACTCAGCGCGGGAGGACGCGTCTTTGAGGTTTGTGACGTCATTACACTATTTGAGGTTTATGATTTCACTGTACATTATTTGAGTTATATGACGTCATTACACTATTTGAGAGTTATGACGACATTAAACTATTTGAGGTTTGGGACTTCACTTTACACTATTTGAGGTTAATGACATCACTATATATTTATTGTCAACTAGCTGTTATCTGCATGAATTTATACAAACTTTATTTTATTGTTTACATTTGTAAAACTTAATTGCAATTGACAAAATTCAAATTGACAATTGTCAAAAAAGCCTTTGTTTGCCATTCTCTTTCGATAACAATTTCCGTAAATGGAGCCAGCAAATATGCCGCTGTTCTCATTTATAAGTGGGACGCTTGTTTTCTTTTATTTCTTATTACCCCTGTTCTTGGGGTGGGTTATGTAAGGTTTTAACCATTAAAACCTACTTGGTTGCCATCTATTGCTACTGATAGGCTTGCTGCCTTCGTTGAGTTCTTAGTTTAATTTTGTTCGTTATTTCTCCTTTATCAGTTGTCTAAATTGTGTTTTTTTTCTTAGTATATCAATAAGGAACCCCAAATGGATACGTCAGGCAAGAAAGTGATCAAATACCATGAATTGCACGGAGATATAGAATTCAAAGACGTAGCCTTTGCGTATCCCACGCGGCCTGAAGCTGTAAGTTAACACTATACATATTTTAATAGATAAAATGAATAATTGTATGAACACATCAGATATAACTTAGTAATATTAGTAGCTGTATAGTATTAAAATTAGGAAACTTTGATATTTCTAGTAGTTTTCGTGCTTTAGAAAAAAAATGTTACAGCGCCATCTATATTTTCAGAAATAAATTAGTGTATGTCGTAAAATGATGTATATAAGTTGCTGATATGGAAAATCAGACTTCTGTTTAACTTCGTCTGCCCCTAAGGGATTTTGATAGATTTTACACTACTCACGCACGCGGGACTACTCGTTTTTTTAAATTCTCGTTGTCGTAGTCACAGATAAACACTAGTTACTCATAAACTCAGCACAAACAAAGTTTTAAAACGAAAAAGTAGTTCCTTTTGTTTTATTTTGATTTAATATTGACTTTATGTTTTGTTTTCAGGTCGTTTTAAAGAATTTCAATCTGAAAATACCAGCGGGGAAGACGGTAGCCATTGTTGGTACATCGGGTAATGGGAAATCTACAATTGCCGCTTTGCTAGAGAGGTATGTTACAAGAAAGTTATATATTATGTTCTAACCGTTACTACTAAAATACTTGTACATATAAAAGATTTGAAATATAAAACATAATTGTTTCCATGTGGATTCTTCCGCATAGAGTCTTAAATTTAATTGAAAGTCTACATTCCATATAACTTTTTTTAGGTTCTACGACGTAAATGAAGGTGCGGTGACAATAGATGGCGTGGACGTGCGTGAGCTGGACTGCAAGTGGCTGCGGGGCAGGGCGCTGGCCCTCATCAGCCAGGAGCCTGTACTCTTCGCCACCACCGTCAAGGAGAACATAAGATATGGCAAACCGGATGCCACTGATGATGAGGTAAGACAAATTTCCAATTTAATTCGATTCACGTAGTGTTTAGTCACACCAATAGATGGCGTTGTTATAAAATTATGGAATAATTTCTTAAACTATCAGAATAAATTATTTAAAAAAGGAAATACATCCCTAATCGATATAAATATTCGCAGCAATTTAACTACTATTTACTTTTATTGTTATCTGATAGAAAATGTGTATTTTTTAGATTTACCAAGCTGCAATGACTGCCAATGCTCACGACTTCATCACTGGCTTCCCTGAGGGATACAACACTTTAGTAGGAGAGAGAGGGATGGCACTATCCGGCGGACAGAAACAGAGAATAGCTATCGCTCGCGCTGTGTTGAAGAATCCACCAATTATGATATTGGATGAAGCTACAAGGTTTTTAGTAGTAATCTTTGTTAGTTATAGTTATTATATAGTATATTGTCAACATTTTGAATTTTTAATGTTTCTAGTAGTTTTTTATTAGGATAAATTTTCGTTACAGCGCCATCTATTGCGCGCATTAAGACTTATTTCAAGGCAAACTTTGTACGGACTAACTGGCGTTAGTATTTATATTGTGTTGAATGCCAGTTCAATTATTGAACGCCACTCTCCAAATTTACTGGCTTAGTGTGAACGCTTTATATTTGCACATTCCAGTGCCTTGGACTCTGCGAGTGAGAAGGTAGTGCAGACGGCGCTGGAGGGCGTGACGCGCGGCCGCACTGTACTCGTCATCGCTCACAGACTCTCCACTGTCATGCACGCTGATCTTATTGTGGTGCTCAATAAGGGGAACATTGTAGAGGTATGTACTGTTTCTATCTCGCTCCTTCTTATCCACTCGCTAGATCTCCTCTCTCTCTCTCACAAATATACATGTTGTCTAAATTAATATCTTCTCAGTGTTATCTATAGCATGTATGCGTATTTCCCGTTGCGACGATCAGCCTAACGATCAGCAATAATGAGATGTTTCCCAATAAGCCGATATGGCGAATATTAATTACAAATAGTATGGACAATCCTATTACGCTAGTGAATTTATAGAATAAAGAAAAATATTTCCATCAGGTCGATTGTAAGTAAGCTGATTGTTCTAACGGGAAACACTTAACAATACCTTTCTTACAAATCGTGTAATAGTGTACAAAGTGGCGTATAGATGGCGTTGTTTAATGTTTTTTTATATTGAAAAATAGATGGCGCTGTAAAATAATTTATTAAATTACAGATGGGCACACACGAACAGTTGAAGAAACAAAAAGGCTTTTACTGGAATCTTATAAAACAACAAGATCAAGATCCCGACGGAACTAGAACTCTATAATTATAGAACTTAGTTAGTTAAATATTTATTACTGACGCGTGTAATTCCAGAATTGTACAATAGTTCTATACAATATTCCGGTAATTGTGGAATATTATTCTCCATAATTCATTGTTATTAGACTACTTTTGTTACTATCCAATTAATGTAAACTGTGTTTGAATTGAATCAGATTCATTTTTTCGATTGGAATCTATGACGTCACTAATCATTGTAGCATTTATTATGCACGGCTATGCAATAGTAATCAATTTAAATAGATAAAATGGATTTTAATAGTTTAATAAAGAAATAGTGTCGAATTTTAGTGTTATTCTAGGGTTTTCCTTTGTGAATTTTGTGATGGTATTTATTTTGTATGTTTTGTCTTTATTGTTACTAATGTTTTTCATCTGTGACCCATTTTAAATCATTGTAGAGACCAAATATATGACTGTTCAATGAACTCATAGGACATAAGTAAAGGTTTAATAAAATAATTAATTTATATTCTTTGTTTGTTTTAATTATTATCCGACTCGAAGGACCACTGTGTTAGATAAAACAGGATAATATTTTATGAAAGTAAACGACTTAAACAATGTATAGATAAAAGAAATATAATTTAAAAAGTCAAAAAGGAGGTTTAGGAAAGGAGTCAATATTTTTTCAAATTCTATCTAGAGTCAGAAATTGGCGCAATTTTTAGCTAACAAACTAATGTGAAATTTAATTTAAATTGTTTTCTTTTCGTCTGTTAAATAATTCAGTGTTTCAAAAATTACTAGTTTTTTTTTTATTACGAGAAACTTAATTTTAATAGAATAAATTATAAAAAGGAAAAGTTAACAAAAAATTTAAAAACCATATGAATTTTTTAACAAACATGTGTTAGCTATTTAACTATTTTTTAATGTATTCTGTATTCTTAAGAGTTATTTGTTAATCTGTGGTATTTATGAATGCATTTATCTTTATTTAAAACAACAACATTGTTAGAAAAATATTAGGAAACGGAAGAAATAGTGGGGGGTAGTTTTATAAAATATATGTCAAGGAGTGGCTCAGGCTCAGTTGTTGTCTCGGCGCTCAGTCGCTAACAAGCTTAGTGTTTTACTAGTCGTCACAACGGAACGTTCAATATATTTGCGTTGTCGCATTGTAGTTTACTTTGTGTGTTTTGAAGTAATTTACAAGTATTGTTAATATGGCAGTCCGTCTATATTTTAAAGGAAGTTATTTGTGGAAATATCTAACACGTAAAACGTATATTCTGTTAATCGCAAACACTGAATCTTTAATAATACTGTAAGCAAGTCTTGTTTCCTTGAATATTTTAAATTAAATCAAGTAACAAGGTTCCTTGGCCCAGTTTATGTAAGATTAGCGACAGACGAGCGGCAACTTGTCCTCTAAGCTCTTTGTTTGCATAACATTTTGTAATAGTTAAATTAAAATTTAACAGCTAAGCTTTTAAAATGGTAAGGTATACAACAGAGTATTATAATGTAAGGGTTTTCGTGCATAGATTAGTACAAAACATTAAGAATCTTTTTTAGGAGAGCAACCCTTTTTAATTGGGATATTAGGTAGAATAGACTCACCAAGAATATGAAAACTCAGGGCTTTTCCTATTTCTAGTCAGGTCAAAACTTTAAAAGTATCGGCAGATTCCTGAAATGCCGTTTAAATATGCGTGTTTAATAATATGATATGGCCTTTTGTTCTGAAATTAAATTAAATATAGTATGTCTCTAATTTCAGCATGCCTCTTGACATAGGCCTCCTCGAAACTCTTACACTGTTTTCTATCTCGCGTAACTCTTCTCCAATGTGCATATGCGTGTGTAAGGTCATGCTTAAATTCTATTAACATTTTGGTTCCTGTTAGATTGTAAGCGTTACTAAGTGAAATCTTACTAATCTTACTAATATTATAAATGCGAAATTTAAGTTGGATGGATGGATGTTCGTTAGCGTTTGTAGCCTAAACGGCTGAACGGATCTCCATGATATTTGGCACAGTTTTAGACCATAGTCTGGAAGAATACATAGGCTACTTTTTATCCCGGGAATAGTTACGGTTCCCGTGGAATTCATTAATTTAATTTTATAATATTTACTCGATCATTCTGCAACGGTTCAACATATCTTATTGTAATTTGGCACAGATATAAAGCAAAGTCTGTAGTACACATGGGATAAGGTTCATCCCCCGAGAAATGTCCGTTTCCCGAGGGATATGTAGCTTTTTGTTATTTATAGTTCGTATTTTTCTAATACCACGCGGACGAAGTCGCGGGCAACAGCTAGTGTTAAAATAAAATTGCCATCATCCGAAGAAGTATTTATTGCATATTAGGATCACCAAAATTATTTGTACAGTATGTAATTTTTAAACAACACTGACAAGTTATTTACAACACCTAGCGGCAGATATTCTCTACCTTTTGAATTTCGTTACAATTAATATTTACATAGAATAACAAATTTTTAGAATTAGACAATATTTATCTTAGAATTCAAGTATACCGAGTTCTTTACTATATTTTTACTTAATCTATGATTTTACCATCGACTACAATCTATGATTTCGTCATAGAATAATAATTCACAGAGCTGACTTGTCCTTTAAAGTTTAACATTATTATTTATTGGTTTCTATTGATTATTTTGACCTTTATTCTGTGATAATAAAAAATTAAATTACATTAATTTTCCATTAATTCATCGATCGAAAGTTTTGTAATCTCTTAATAAGGTCGCCAGGCTCCATTTTTCAAGTCAGCTTTGTTATATTAAAACTCCAAGATTCTTATTTTAATTACTCGGAATTTATTACATAATTTCATTTACTTTAACACGTACAATATTTAAATTTAAACTAAAAGGGATCAGTGAATTTACATTGACTAGATATAATAGTTATTTGAGCTATGTCATCTTAGTATTTTAATATGGGTTTATAAGAAAATATTAATGTTCTGAAAATTTAGAAACATTAACATAAACTTTACATATTTTTTAAATAAACCCACCAAGTAGTCTATACAATGTGAATTCAAATTTTTGCGTAACTGGGCTTCATATTAAATACGATAATTTATAAGTACAAAAGAACTGTTGTATTACATATTTAATTGACGTTATATCGTATGATGGATAAACTTAAATTGGTTAGAAATTAACATTAAGAGCATGCGTACACTTTTGACTAAACCATCGCATAACTGTTTACTCTCGTTTTGATTCCAATGAGCTTATATGGTAGCTCGATTTTTAGTTGTGCAACTAAACAGTTGAATGGGCAGCGAAAACCAGCGCGGCCTTTAGTGACAAGCTGGAGGCCGCATCAGCTGAGCCTTCTCCTTTTGGCCAAGAATTTTTAAACTTTTATTTCAGTAATATGTTTTGTAAGTTGTGTTCTTTTTTTATAATTTTTTTGGTCAATAGTGTTTTATTTTATTTATTTATTTAAAACAATCGACAATCGCATAAGTTGTGCGATTGTTTAGTCAACAGTGTTCGCCCGTTCCTAATTTTCACATGTCCAATAATGTTTGTAACAATTTAAAATATTGCCGCATCTGTCATAACTTAGTCTTTGACATATGACTTTTTTATTTACTATTACTCTTATAATATTTTTATCTAAAATCTTAGACAAAAGGACAGCAAGATGTTTTTATTTGTTTACTATACATCAATAATGTTTTTATTGAATTCAACTTTTAATTTAACCTACTACATCGATATTAATACGTATATTTTAAATATTAACTATACAGTACACATGTATATAATCTTACAGTGCGATCTTTTATCTGACCCGGTGAGAGAATGCTGTCAGTTCTTATAGAAAATATGAACAACTGCAAAACAATACGATATTGCCACAAACATTGATGAGCTGATATTTATTAGCCGAGACTTATGCCAACCGGGTCAAATAAATTCGCCAGTCTATACTTAATAACAATGAAGACAATGGAGTTAGTAGATGAAAGAAAAAGTGAAATTATTTACAAATTCCTCTCTAGAATTCTTGGATCCCTGAACTTCTGACAGCTGATATTTAATCTTTGACATTTTGAGTTTTTTTTTTAAATTTATTGTGCTTCCTTCTCTTACTCTTTGAAAATAAAAATATTAGTCGTTTTTTGTAGGAAGATTTTAGGTAGTGTATACCAACTGTTACATTATTAAATTACCAAAATAAAAACAAATTAACTAATACCATATAGCACATCCCTGTTTCACAGTTTTGGTGCATCGAAAAAAGTCTTCAAACCAATTGTAATAGTTTAGAATACAGAGAATAGACACCTCAATTTTATTTTAATCTATCATATTTTAATTACGAACCAACTTACGAAGCTTATAACTTGAGTAGAATGAAATGGTATGTAATTATTTTATTCGGTACTGTATAACCAAGCTTATTAAATCCTAACATGACTTTTATAAATTTGTACGGTTATACGTATATCGGCTTCAAATCTAATTATATCTTTAATTTCTTTGCAGATACGTTTTATCTACTCGTACATAAAACCCGTCTTAATTTAATATTGGTAATTTTCTATTATAATATATCTGTCAGTGGTTTGGTAGTTAACTATATTACAAACTTAAAAATATTACAACGGAATCGAAACTATCGCACGGGCTTTATGCACTAGACCTGATTAATGTCCGGTTTCCCACCTACGTTTAACTATTCGTTAGTGTGTAAACATAACTTAATCGTTAGGTGATGAATAAGTGGACACATCAAAAACCAAGTAGCATTTGTTTGACATTAAACAGCATTTCGAAACTGTAATCATCACGTAAGACATGTTAATAAAACGATAAACTTGTATACAGTACCAATATTCTTAACTATCGAGATCTTAATATCACCGTCATCGTAGGCCGAAGTGCACCATCACGGAGGAGAGCAGGAGCAGGCAGGTGACGCTGGACGTGATGCCGTGTATCGCGCTTGTGTTGCGACGTAAGATCGCCGCCATCTTGTTGCCTGGAATTGCGTAAAATGTCACCTGAATTTATTGTCGTTATTAAAACTTCTGTCATGTAATTTTTTGGTCACATATTATATTATTATTTTTGAGTTAAGTACTTTTGTAATAAAGGTTATTTTAACCAAAGAGATGGAAAAGAGATAAGAAGAGGGATAGAGTAGGCATTGACACTTCACTTGAAATATTTTTTCAAATAAAATCAATAACGCTATCTATTAGTAAATCTTCCAAACTTAAAGTTGGAGCTTATAATATTGTTTTACATTTCAATACAAGGACTCGAGTTGGCGCCTTAATCTTCACAACTGATATAGTACCTTTCAGAGAAAGTACCGGTGAGGTTTTTATGTTCACTATGCTTACTCCATATTTTTATTAAATGGCTTTGTTTTTAACAAATGAAAATTTACTTGAATTTCGTACCAATACATATTTCGTATTGTAATAATGTAATTTTATACCGTTGGAATTTTCCTTTAGATTTTCAATAATCCTTTAATTTGATTGATGCACATTATTTTCGACAAAGGGATAAAATAATTTCATTATCAATCGTATTACACATTCGATTGTTCTCGTCTTTCAATTTACCAATTAAAAGTATATGAACGTAATCCAATTTGTAAAGCTTTTCATTGATTGCAATTCATGTTTAAATCTCTTTATTATTTTTACTTTTTTATTTCTACGATAAAATTATGAATTTTTCATCTATACTTCTATACTATTATAATAAAGCGTAAACACACACTTCTTTGTTGCCTAAGATGTCAGCAATTACAGGATATTTTAGAATAGTTCTTTTTTTAATAAAAATCCCTACACTTACGTCACGCTTTAGGCTATATATTTTCACGCCATTAAACTTAGGGCGTAAATATTTTGGATAAAAACCCTAATGTGGGAAAGAGACCTTAAGTTTCTGTCAACATAAAAGAAGCAAGGTTGCAATGGTTTGTTATCATGTCTTGTCATTTTGACATTAGCATTTGATAATTTGACAAAAAAATAAAATTGTTATAATTTTATGCGGATGAAACCGCAAGAAAAAGTTAGTGCTTAATACATTCCTAGAAGTTAGTTCAGACTTATTTACTCATTTCGTTCTTTTACAGAAGTATTTACTGCTTTTAGATGTAAATATCAGTGTTAGTACAATCTTACTGTCTTTAAAGTTAAAATTTACTTATATCTAGATGCGTACGGCGATAAAAAAATTACTACCATGAGAGAGAACTACATACATGTGGAACTTGATTTGACTAAGAACGGGCGCACACTTTTGACTAAACAATCTCAAACTGTTGTGCGATTGTCGATTGTTTCGGCTTCAACTGTTTAGTTGCACAACTAAAAATCGAGTATGAGCACCTCCTGCTCCTGTAATAGGAATCAAAGCGAGACTAGACAGTTGTGCGATCGTTTAGTCAAAGGTCTACTCAGAGACGGTTTGAAGTTAACTTACTGCCTTCAGAGACGAACACATGTATGGATGCGGGTTCGGTGTTGCTTGCGCTGCACGTATAGTTGCCGGAGTCTTTGAGCGTGGCGCCGCGTACCGTGAGCCGGGACTGCGTGCGGGCACCAGGCTCCGTTTCCACTGTGATGCCGCCGCGTGTCGCGTCATAGTTTATCATACGGTCATTGTGGTACCAGAAGACGTACTGCGGTGGTGTTGGGCTCTGTGAATTAAGTGTTAATGCCATACATTACTTCGAATTGTTAGTACGTAGCAATGACGTTTAAGTTCTCGACTCATAAATTTTATAATACGTTGTGTAGCTTTCATTTAATTAATCCAGTCATGATATCGTCTAAAATCTCTTGCAATCAAAAGCCTTTAATTCCTTTCTACTTTATCGATAACGATTTCGCCTCAGTCAACAAACGTATCATAAAACGTATAAACATATTTGTCCTTTTTTAGAATGGAAACAAAATTTTACAACAGTCATATACAGTCATATATCGTTAGGGCTGTCCTTTGAGTTAACTGTGTTTCAAACACAACAGCAAAGGACAAACGAAGATCAGGAAACAAAAGAGCGATTTGAAAAAAAGCGCCATCTGTTGATTTATCCCGAAATATCGACTTCAAAACATGTAACCTGAATATGCACCTTGCATCCTACACTTGTTTGACCCGTGACAGCCCTAAAGGCCGTCGGTCAGCGAACCAGCGAATTTATATCCACCATAGCGATAGTCGTTAACCCGTAACAGTGAGAATACCATTAGTGACCAATAAAAGTTACGAATGATCTCATCGCTATAACAATAGTAGCTTTTACGCGTCCAATTCCCGACTATATGCCTGTACATGGGATATACCCGCGATATTAAATGGAAGATATCGTCTGGGGATTAGGAATTTTGGTTGGGAACTAATATACCTACAACTGGAATGTTAGAGAACGAAAATAACTGAATGGTCCATTTGATGTTATAGCAGTTCTAAATGTTAATCTATTCATATAAATTGGCTATGGTAATGCCGTTTGTAGTTTACAATATTGTCAGCGCTCCCATTCTTATTTAAAAAACAGGGATATTAAGAAATGTTTATTGCGCTCTTAGACGTGCAATCGAACAATTTTGACTGCGATTATTGTGTCAATTACATGGTGCATCTACTTCATGTTTTTTTCGTGTTTTTTTTTATGATTACCTACGTGCCCGGAATATTATGTCGTACGCATACCAGTGGTTTGCCACCCCTGCTCTAAGTGGGCCCTTCACAGCTACTGTGTCCTGGTGACGTCCATATTACGTTACTTACTTTCTCCACAATGCAGATGAGATGTATAACGCTGCCGAGGTCTACGTGGTGCTCCCCTGAGCCCAGGATAAAGGCCTCGGGCACCACGATTTGTAGCCGCACGTAGTGTGACACTATACCAGTACGGGTCGATACCTGAGGGTAAAATATTTTATTAATTGAATACTGAATACTTTTATAATATAAGGTGGCAAACGAGCAAGCGGCCACCTGAATACACCGAAACGGAAAGCGAACGCTGCCCATAAACTTCCGCAACAGCAGATGCATTGCCTACCCTTAATTGACGAAGGAGAAGACGCACATAAAGAGGACATTTCCCCTTCCTATGCGTCTACTCCACCGTCAAATCCACTCTTCATTCTAAGCCTCTCCTCTTAAGAAAAGTGTGGAAAGGGAAAGGGACTAAAAATTAGGCCTCCGGTACCACACTCATCAGACGAAACGCGGAATTACTTCCACTTCACGTCTGTCTTCTGTGTTGTAATGTTATTACACCGGGGGAGCCGGCCCATTCGTGCCAAGATGTTAAAGCGGGCTCTACCACTGTTAAAAATCTTTCTTGTAGATACAACAATACAATACAACTAGTAGATACTAGTAAATTTGATTTTTAATTTGTTTATAAAACAAGGATAAACAAATTCTCATTATTAAGGTACTTGCACTTCGAGTTTAAAAGCGCCCAATTAGTTCGACCTAATGCTTCGATTGTTTCCGATTCAGACCTTTTACAACGGAACGTCACTAGCCTTTTTTGTACAGCATTCCGTGTACACATTTGCAATTTAATGAAACGTTTGAGTATCTGCTGCGCGTATTAGCTGTTTTAATCAAAGCTCGGTAGCTAGCACTGACGCGGCTGTCTTTTGTTTCCAACTCCAATTCACCGGTGAAATGTTTTACCCGCTCGTACATCTTTTGTATTGCGTTTACATAACTTCTTTTGCCCTCCTTCGCGGTAGTGTTTAAATTGAAATATTATTTGTTTTTGTTATTACGAGTATTGCGTTATAGTTCGCACGGAATTTATGGTAAGAAATACAATTCATTTCAAATTTTTTTTACTATAAATGACTTGTTTTCAGAAAACAGTTCAAGACTAATTGCAAGTAATTATTTTTAGATCGTTTTAGTAATATTAAACTTTACTTGAATATTAAAACATCATTTTCATCGAGTTAATAAAAATGGAACCGCTTGCAATCGTTTTTTTTATTAAATGAATAAAATATAAATCGTTCAATCAAAACTAACGGATTCCAGTTTAATAAAATTATCAAAACTAAATTAAATTTAAAGTAGATCAATTTAAGCGAATCGTTTTTTCATTTAATCAAAGAGCAAAGAAATATAAATGAACATTTTTTAATCTGTTATTCAACTAACTTTTGACATCAATTTTAAATCGTTAAACGTACTCAAGCAAATTAAAATTTCATTTTCCAATGAGTATTGGAAATACAATAATTATTTTTCTGTTGATTTAAACTGTTTTATATTTTTAACTGTTGAAAAATGTTATTTGATTATAAAACTAGCTGTTCCCGTGCGGCTTCATCCGCATGAAAATACGAAAATTTTATTTTATTGTTTAAATTTGTCAAATTATCAATATTAAATGTCAAACTGACATGACATGACAAACCTTGGCAATCTTTTTTTCTTTATGTTGGCAGCAACTTATGGTCTCTTTCCCACATTAGGGATTTATCCAAAACATTTACCCCCTAAGTTTAATGGCGTGAAAACATATAGCCTGACGCTAAGTCTAAGGCTTTTTATTAAAAAAAGAATTATTCAAAAATATGTTGTATTTGCTGACATCTTAGGCAACAAAGTTACGTTTACTGTGTTTACGCTTTATTATAATAATTTATATTAATCTTGATATTATCAATATTATTTTAACATTTAAATGTTAATTCTTGTAGACTTTAAAATGGAGTTGTTCATACTTTTACTATTCTTTCTGTCACTATTCCGTCTCTTTCTATCACATCAGGGCACTACTCTTTCCTGGATCTGGTGGCTCTACGACTTCGTCTTTTGTATTAATTCCTTATCATTAAATCAGAATAATTCTCATCATATTGTTATAAGAAACGTGCTTCCTTAAGAAGCTGTATCGTAAAACGTTATGACGTCATAAAACAGGAACATCAACTAAATAAGATTTAATATTCGGTTTATTTATATCGTATATTTTTACACCGCCTGTTATTGACACATGATGTTTCATAGAAATTCTCGTTAACGTAACATCTCGAACAGATGCTCCTAAATAAATAGCTAATCTGAATAATATATAATCTTTTCGTTCTTTAAGTAAATCGCCTCGCATACGGGTTAATTTATCTGGCGTGCTTGAATACATTACGTTTCAACTAGCTGTCGTCATCTCAGTCAGCGCAGAATTAAAAAAAAAAAGTCAACTAGTATCCTATGTTCTATTTCATCGACATCTAGAGCCATTCTAAAGATACCTTCTTACAAACATCAATCTATCTAAACTTTTACATTTTAATGATTAGTAATCTGTATATGTCGGTTTTCTTGTGACTAGACTCTTAAAGCCCTTTATTTGCGACTAGCTTTTAGCCACGACTTAGTCCGTTAATGTTAAAAAAATTATGGATTTTTTTAGGCTATGTTCAATTCTGGTAACATCCATCCAGCCATCTAAAATTGAGGTTTTATAATATCAAATAAAATAATTTTGCCTTTATCTGTCTACCAAATAAATGCTCAAAAGCGTGAGTATCAACTTCCTACAATTCAGATAATTACTGGTTCATGATTTAGGTTATTAATTCGGCTGAAAGTTAGGATTGCTAAAATAACATTGGAATTTAGTTCGGCATTCGATGAGGGTATTATTAATTCAAAGCTTAGCATTTATCGACACAGGCCCGTATGCATCTGTCAGTATTAGGCTTACGGCCGTTATGTATTTAAGTTATTAGGATTTTGTGATTATTGAATAAGTGTTAAAATTGTTTAATAGATATGCGTGTAAATAGATTCCATGTCAGGTTTTTCTAAATATAGCTTTACAAATGAAATGGTTTGAAGTAAGTTTACAGGTAATTTCATACGCTTAGTTTATAAGTCTGTATTGATATAACAACTGTAAAATACACATGTGAAAATCTCGTCGCATTGTTACTTATTCATGTTGCTTCGTATCTGTTCTAAAGCCTTAGCGATGATTAAGTTACGTACCGGAAGATCACGTCTTTTACCTTTCATCTCCGTCCATTCTTAAGTTGAAACGTGCTCTACATAAAGTTACATCTGTAGAATATTGCTACGACCGGAAACTATTATGTAACAAATACTTACGACCCTCTTCCGGCTGTGTTTTGACTTCTAAAAGGCATGAGTTCTTACTTTTCTATTAAACCTAATGCCTTTGTATAAAGCTTTCTTATGAATAATAGAACTTTTACAAGAAGCTTCTGGGAATTGTTTCACATATTTTATTTATAAATCATAACACACAAGCTTTGATTTTAAATAAATATAGCGCTGCTTAAATAACAGACCCTAGAGTCTGTCGTAATAACTTAAGCGTTACTTTTATCAAAAACGAAATAGAAAGATTTCAAATTCTGCTAATTTTTGCTGATATTTACTGGTGATTGTACAATCATGTTGTTATTAGAATATAATATGAAATATAAACCATTCCCGCTTATGTTTTTATCAAAATTGTTTCGTTATGACCTCATCTTATATTTTAAATGCGAAAGTTAAAATGGGTGGATGTTTGTTAAAGCCTGTAGCTTAAATTTCTGAACGAATCTCGATGAAATTTTGCATAATTGTATATGATAGTCTTTGAGAACACATAGGCTACTTACTTTTGTTTTGTAATTCCACATAAGAAGTTAGTTAAGAATGTTGATAAGACGATTCTAATATTTAAATGGACTATCGTTAAAGTATATAAAATGGTACTGAGTTCAAAAAAGTAAAGACAATAGATATCAATAGATATCTTACAAATTTTTTAAGGACATCACGTTCTTGGATTTAAGTTAGTTCGTTATTACAAAAGTCTTGTCTTTTACAATGCTACAATGATGGCGTGCGTCAGTTCACGCGAACATCCAATTTGTTTATGCATCAACAAAACAACTTACCGTCCTTTGTTTTAGTCTTCCGACAAGTTATGCTTTTAAAGCTGTGTTTTCATTATAAATGTGCTTTTGTTTCGTTCCCGATTACTAAGTAATTATAAGTTCTACGTAAAATCACGTACATATTTTGTTTGTAAATTTAATGCTCGTCTTTTTTTATAACACAAGGTGGCAAACGAGCAAGCGGCCACCGGAATCCTCCAAAATGGCGAAGCGATTGTGCCCATAGACATCCGCAATTGCAGAGGCGTTGCCTACCCCTATCCGACAGAGGAGATGCAAATAAAGAGGATATTTCCCCTTCCTATGCATCTCTCTTCCGTCAAATCCACTTCTTCCACATTTACAAATGCTCGTCTAAGATACGATGCAAACTATTTTAAATGTCTTCTGGCTTTATAGGAATTGTTTGTTTATTATTATTAAACTAGCTTTCGCTCGCGACTTCATCTGCACGGAGTGAAAATAAACAAAGTTTTAGTGTTCTTCCAGACTATAATATTAGTAAGAGTTACGATAATGGTCTTCTTTAGTGAACGTTAAACCATTTTAGATGTGGTATGTACTGAACTATTAGTTATGAATAGATTCTTTTGTATTTCATCCTTTATTGTAATTTAAAGATTGAATGTCTGAAACTAAGCTTGCTAGACATTTCTTCGGTTAAAAAGGATTACTTCCAAAACAATATTTGTTAATTTATTCCATCAGCTGGCAACCCTAGCGCCATCTCGTGCCGAGAACTCGATACACGAATCATTTTCTTTATGTAAATGAAACGATTCTATTTGCATACAGCTTTGCCCTTTTCTTTTAAAGATTCAGCGATGATTCCCGTTTCTTTCCCTTTGTCTCGAGTAGAGAGAGATAGACTTAATGAACCGAATACGTACGTTTTAAAAATTTTAATATGATATTTTTGTTGAAGATTTCATGAGTTTTTAAATCATTAAAATGTACCCAAGTATCCTACTCCCGTAAGGTCGGCACAACAGGTTTTTGTCCTCCACATAACTCTGATACGTCATCTCAGTCATCACTTCCTTCTTGATCATGACACTTTTCACGCAATACATCCATCTCTTTCTAGGTCTGCCTCTACCGGTGTGAGGTGCACACTCATAACTAACATTCTCCTTGTAACATGCGATTGCAAATACATACATAAAAGTATTATCTTCCTATAAATGGGTAATAGAATACTATAAATATTTTCTCCATGTCTACTCAATACGCCTGTATCACGTAAAAGCTGTGACTGAGCAAACACGCCGCTGACCTGTTCAATAGTCGTCTTTTCGCGACGATATCTGCCGACATAAAATTGTAACGTGAGAATAGAGGCGAATTGCTATCTCATGACGCGTTATAGCAAATAGTATTTTATAACAACGTAGAAACATACTGTATACTTTATGCGTTGAATTCGTATGCTTTTATGTTATTTGGTATTGATATAGTTTATTTTAAAATCACTTTAAGTAAGCTTCTAACCAAACCAGATATATAATTGATTTTTTTAAGTTCAATAACGCATACAGGATTTCTATCGTAACATTACATCCCTTTCTTATGCTCGCTAGACATGCACAATATTAGTATTATCTGTGTGTTTTATCTGAACAATCCATTTCAGATAAATCTAACAAAACTGGTAACCGTTATGTTCTTTTGCCTATACACATTATATTTATTTAAACTATCCGATTCAGATTAAACGGAGTGTGTGTCCCGAGCTTTACCGTATAAAGAAACGTAGTACCATATCTTTGTAGCACCGTAGCATTGTAGCTCCGTAGCATTGCAGTGGCGTATCCTATAGTCGTAGCTGAAGCTTCTGCTACGAGCAGAATTATATTGCTCACTTTTCATCATATTATGATATTTAGATTAAATATAACGCCTGGCTCCAGTTGCCAGATGCTTTTAACGTATATAGCTATAACATATTGTAATAAGAATGAAATTTAAAAATGGAACTTGATTTTTTAAGTATATTTTCAAACAAATAAACATGTTTTTGCAACGTTATTTAACAATTTTTGTTGTATTGAATAATTAATTATTTCACAAGAACAATGCGAAAATTTTAATTAACAACAAAATGAAAAACACACCTCACCGTTGACGAAGTGAGAATAAAAAGTTATTAATTGAATTGGATTAAAACAAAGCTGTGAAACGGAAAACAAAAGGATTTGTTTGAGATTTATTGTAATGTAAAACAACCACCGTTAATAATTTAACCCAGTTAATGACTCTTCCATTCACAATGAATGAATACATCGCGAGGAAACCTGGACAAATCGGCGAGGAAATTAAAAGATATATGTGAAGTCAACCAACCGGCATTGGGTCAGCGTGGTTGACTATGGCCTAGTCACCCCCTACTTAGGGTAGGCTCCGAGCCCCTCGGTGGGGACTTATAGTGAACTGGTGATGATGAATGACTCTTCGGATAAAATTGATAAATTACATCAAAGTAGAGTTATCTCTATGGGAATATTATAACATTCTTGTAATATATCTCCTTTACATTTTATAATAGCTAGAAAACTAGTAATGTGTTTAAGTCTTGGTATTATCTCCACGATATATACTAGTTTACGCCCGTTACTCTGTCTGTACGGAATTTAATAAAACTTAGAAAATACCCAATGTATCCTAATATACAATTTTCTACATCTAAGCCGAATTTCATTAAAATCAGTTGAGAAGTTTAGGCAACAAACTCTAACAAACATCAATTCATCCAAACTTTGGCATTTATATTTCTAAGATTTGAGGAACTCAGCGTTTTTCGGTGACAAATCATTAAGTTACTCATCCGTTTGTCTCCTTGTAAAATAATAAAAAGATATTCTGTAGTTTTAGCTTAGTAATTGGTTACATATAAAATGAACCCAAAATGTAAACACTATACTCATTAACAGTGCTATTTCAGTCCAAAGTAATTGAGCGCATGGCAGCGCCCAGTGAAACGGAAATCCGACAGTTTCAATTTCGTATAAAGACATTCAAAGCATCCGAAGTACTCAATAAACGCCAAAACAACGCCGACGTGTTCAGACCATTAAGTTTCCCATTTCCCGAATTCGCACCAAACGAAAAGCAGAAAAAGGATAGACGTTGAATTTTTTAAGCGCGAAAAGCACATTGTATGCAGATGAAATCGTTGTGAATAGAACGAAAATGATTTCGTGTACAAGCTATATTTTTGTGTACACTGTTAAGGGTATAAATTGTATGAAAAAATGTATTCACACTTTATCTATGATATACGAATATTATAAAGAGGAAAGATTTGTATTTTTGGATTTTGTGTATATTGAAATAACTTAAAAACTATTGCGCCGATTTTAATAATTCTTTCACCATTAAAAAGCTACGTTATCACTGAATAACATGGGTTATATTTTTTATTTTCATGCGGACGAAGTCGTGAACAACAGCTAGTTTGTTACATTACCGACAACAGTAATTCTTTGGTTGAATATGACGATTTAACCCAACTTATGTTTATCCAACGTTGCTTAGTATGACACCAGAGGGACTCAATGTAAATATTTTACAAATTATAACCTGTGCACAAAGTGGTCTCAAGCTTTTGGCCGGCAGTGTATGCATCGACAGTAAAATTTGGAACTTTTATTAGAATATAATAATAAAGAGATTTTAATAATAATAAAAGAATTGTTATTTTATATAATACACAAAAGCCTCAAATGTTGGTAATGTGTTACTCTCAGAAGCCAAAGTTTTACGGAACTTGGAGTGCGTTCTTTTTTAACTTGATGGAGCGTAAAACGCTCTAAGCCAGCTGAATTTCACCGCAACTTTCTCACAGGGGCTATTTTATTTAAGCCGTTTTAACATTTAGCCTTTATTTCTTGTTCTATTTTTATTTCTGAGTAGAGTGGTTTGAAAAATCTTGAGTTATTTTTCTCGTGAACGTTGATCCATTGGAGTTGGATTCAAGAAGTTTATTTAAGTAAATAATGTCGATTATACAAATTAAATCAGAACTATCGTAACTAGAATTTGAGGTTATTTTGTGTCTAAATAGTTTCTGAAAGCGCGCACACCTTTGACGAAATTATCGCACAACTGGTCTCGCTTTGATTCCTATGAGCGTATAAGGAGTATGCACACGACTCGATTTTTAGCTGTGCAACTAAACAGTTGAATAGGCTGCGAAACAATTGAAAATCGCACAACTGTTGTGTGATATTTTAGTCATAGTTCTGCGCCCATTTCAAGTGTTTAGAACTTATTCATGTTTTAGAAAGGACTGAACCTTTTTTCAGTATTTGTAATTTAAAATAATCGTCTTTAGTTATACATTGAAAGAGGGCTTATTTAAATTAATCTCTTTGTGAAAGGTTTTTATTTAATTCTGACGGATTATAATCCTCTGAGAAGTCCGGAAGAGTTTACAAAGTGTCGGCGTCTCAAAAATGTTAAATTTAACTTTGTGTATTATTCCATTTAAAACTTGCGACTTTAGCTGTGGGTTTTAACTTTTAGTTTTTTAGAAGCTTAAATATTTATCATAGAAAATCTTGCGATGTTCTTTTAAGGTAATATGAATCTATACTAATATTATAAATAGGAAAGATTTGTATTTTTGTATGTTTTTAATTCACGTAACAATTGAGCCTATTTCAAAAAATCTTCCACCATTAGAAATGTAATTTATCTGTCAGTAACATAGGCTTCATTTTAATTATTTTTTAATTTCACGCAGACGAAGTCGCGAGCGACAGCTAGCTAGCTATATACTCATATACTGTGTATGTCTTTATTTGGTACTTTTTATTTGATTACTTGTGACATGAATCTTATTAACATCTTATTTTTATCGTAATCAATTAAGTTGGGTTCGTTATGAAATCTAAGTATTTATTATTATTAGTTAAGTTTATTTTAAGAAGCTTAAAAGTATTTATAAAGCACGCCTGGGATTCCGTCCACGTGGAATAAAAAAAAACATAAGTGCCTGTGTGCTTCCAGACTATCCTCTAAGTCTATACCAAATTACATCCAGCTCCAATAAGCAGTTTAGACTACAAACTCTAACAAACATCGATCCATTTAAACTTTCCTATTTATAATATTAGTTAGATTTAGAAAGTAGCGGGTATTAATGAAATTCTTGATGTACTCGTATCTTATAGAGACTCCTTAAGTGATATATAGGGGTTTATAAACATTTTAAGTGAAAATTTGCATCAAGTTTTACTCGGTTGCAGCGTGCACTCTGACAGCTTAATGATCGTCGTTCATTAACCCCTTAATTATAAAGCGTATTTTAATTACACACGCCAGTTCACTCACTAATTAAATGCCTAATTAAACAAAATAATAAAGCTAAACAACAACTTTGTAAGGAGTATCTATATAAAGAACGAGCGTGTTTTTCTAAATTTCGTAAGTGTTACAGAAATAAAGTTGTAAAAAAAAAAACAGTTCTGGGCATTTGTCCGCATCTTTATTGATGCGGAATTAAAAAAGTAAGTATCCTATGTGTTCTTCCAGACTATATTTTATTCTGTGCTAAATTTAATCGAGATCCATTATTCTGTTCCAGCATCTATCTAAACGTTTACATCTTACTTCTTACTAATCCTGCTAATATTATAAATGCGAAGGTTTAGATGGTTGTTTGTTAGAGTTTGTAACATAAACAACTGAACGAATCTCGATGAATTTTGGCACAGACGTAAAGAGTAGTCTAAAAGAACACATAGGCTTCTCACTTTTGTTTTCTTTAAATTACACGAACACGGAGTTGCGGGCGAAAGCTAGTTTGTAATATTAGTAAAAAAAGTAAGATTACACGATATAACAAATAGGAATAGTATAGAATATTTTGGAAAACATATTCAAAACTTGAATTATATCATGACGTAATTCTACCAATCTTGCTGTTTGCTGAGTTACGGTAAAATATCAGCATTAAAAATTATAGCGCTAGGCGCGCAGACGTTCCGCCTTTCATAACTCTAGCCCATCGACTTAAACGGCACTTAACATTACTAGCGGCTAGAAGCTGCTGGGGTATGAGATTTACGAGATACTTCCGACCTCCTAGACGATGCTGGTAGCTATTTTTGCTCTTTTATTGTGACGTCATATCAAGATATATACCGAACGTTTAAATTTCATAGCGATAAAATAGAGTTTATTAACGATTACTTCAAACTAACTTGTGTTTGTCATTTTTTTCCTATTGGTTTTGGTTAAAGCTGGATTAAAGCGTTAAAAGTCAACTTAGACGATCAGTTAAGAGCTAGACTGACCTATATTTCGTAACCTATACTGATATTATAAAAAACAAAGAATTTTGTAATTTTGTTTGTAATGAAATAACATAAAAAAACTACTGGGCTGATTGAAATAAAACATAATTAAATAGCTATGTTATCAGTTAGTAAACTAGGCAATATATTCACTTATTTATTTCACGTAGAAAGTCGTAAGTAACAGCTAGTAGGAAATATACTAACTAATCTAGCTAATTGTTACATCATATCTTATGTTTAAGGGTACATTTAAATACATTATGAGAAGTGTTAGTAGAGTATTGAGGTCTTAAACATTGTTTATAGTAAATAGGAATCATAGTTCAGACGCCATTAGACCGTTACTAACTGATCTTGTGGAAGTTTATCCCTTAGAGAGCGTAATCCAAGCTTCATAACTTATCAAACAAAACTTTCAACGATGTCTGAAGCCTATAACTTTATTAAATCTTGCGAGAATAAATTGTATTATAACTTGCGGAGTAAGTTTCGATTGGTAATTGATGTAATATCAAATTCGAATTAGAACACATTGTATATTGACAGTGTTTAATTAAACACACGTTAACTTCTGACCGCCACAGATTGACATGAACATAAACGAGGTTTAATTTTTCACAATAACTATATTTATATTACCAGTTATAAGTACTTCATTATTTGGTCAAAATTGTATTTCGCAGACGTACGCATATTAATGTTTTTATAGCTATTACTCAAAAATTCACGCTATAAAAACGTCATGGTATAAAAGAGTTAACATATGTTGAAACTAAAATGTATTTAAACACTGTCTAATTTAGACAGTGTTTATAGTAAGGGTCAATATTTCTCTTTATTTATTGTTAAGTTGCTACCAACTTGTCACGTTGTAGTATTCTATGGTTTTGTTTTACAAATAAAAATGTTTGTATTTTGTACAATATTAAACATTTGTCCTCTGTAATGTTAAAGGAATAAATGAAAATTCGTATTTCACTATTATGAAATACTTGGAAACACGTACGGTACGTCTGGATGGTTCTTAAAGGCATCCGTTCTTTCGACAATAGCTTTAACATTGTACTAAGAGTCGTAGCCGAGGCGTACGGTCCGGCGGGCAATAAGCGGCTTACAACGCTTGTGTGAACAGGACTTAACAATGGACAAGAATGGACGCTTCTAATAGAAAATAACGAGTGAATTTGAATAATATAATTGTATTAGAACGGACGTTAATGCTTATTAACAGCGCGCGGACCTGAAACCAAACTATCGCACAACTGTTTTGTCTCACTGTAATTCCTATGAGCTTATATGGAGGTGTGCACCATCCTCGATTTTTAGTTATGCAACTAAACAGTTGAATTGGCTGCGAAACAATCAACAATCACACAACTGTTGTGCGATAGTTTGGTCAAAGACGAGAAAAGGTGTAACTGTGTACGTATTCCAATTAAATTGATCCATGTTTGATAATTTCCTATGTCACGGCCGAATACTGAAACGAAACAGTTATCTTCGTGGCTACTGAATCTAAGAGTCGTCAAGTTTTTTTGTAGAATCTATAATTTAAGTGCCTTGGAGATACGTTAAATGTAATGTGTATAAGTATAGCCTACCTTTGCTCTCCTTAATTGTTATGTAAGTAAGACTTTCTTAACTTATTTAGACATGTAACGTCATCTCCAGGTCGTCAAATAAACAATGTATTTAAGTTATGAGGAAATTTTCTAAGTTACTTGATGTTTCATACAAGACAGGCGGCGCTTGGAGATTATCCACGAAGGTAAGTTTACAACTTTAATTAGATTTAGACCGACGTTAATCCTCGTTAGAGAATAACTTAAGTTTCAAATTTAAGGGTTAATATCGCATTTTAATTATACATTTATATAGTTTACTAAACTATTTTTAGAAAGCGAAAATTAATTAAAAACGGCTCAACTCACGCTTTTATCTTCCGGTGACGGCACCGACTAGTTTCGGACCCTTCGGGGATCCTTCTTCTTCTCCGTCACCGGAAGATAAAGGCGTGAGTTGAGCCGTTTTTAATTAATTTTCGCTTAAAGTAATGTCTCACGATAGTTTAAACAATTTATTTTTCGAAACTAAACTAAAACATTCATTAGGCGTATACTCAATTAATTTGATCAACTAGCTCCATCTATATTGCCTTAACAAACTACCTAAACCATTGTCTTATGTAGGTGNNNTTTTCAACAATAGATGTCACTATTACTAATTATTGACATAATTGGTTTAATTTTTATTATTAGCTAACTAAATTGCAATTAATTTAAATTGTTAATGAATTTAATGAGTGTTAGTTATGTTAGTAAATAAATCTTGTCTGGTTGGAATAAAAAACGATGACTGCGAGACATGAATATAACATGAAAGGGTAGAGGGCGTGCCTCAGCCGCCCTCCTCGTCTCAAGTGCCAAATAATTTAGTTCGACGCCAGCAGGAAGTGTAATGAATATTTCAGAGTATACAGGGGGATACAAAACATGTCTGAGTTAATCTGACGCTTATTCCGAGCTAAAGCTCACATAAATGTGAGTTACCAGTATTTCAAAGTTATTTAATAGTGAATTATTTATTTGGACTGAACACAAACAATAATATCAAAGCTTTTTTTTACAATATATGGTAGCAAAAGAGCAAGCGGCCACCTAAATTCACCGAAATGGAAAGCGACCGCTGACCATAAACAACCGCAATTGCAGATGCGTTGCCTACTCTTGATAGACGGAGGAGGAGACGCACATAAAGAGGTCATTTCTCCTTCCATATCATGTCCTCTTTTCCTTACCATACTTTCCTCTGACGAAAAGGATGGAAAGGGAAAGGGACTAAAACCACGCTCATCAAACGAAACGCGGAATTACTTTCACTTCATGCCTGTCTTCTGTGTGATCGTGGTATGACACCGGGCGTGCCGACTCATTCGTGCGAAGATGTTAGGCTGTACTACTGTAAAGCGCTTTCTTCTATTTTTAGAGATTTTTATAGACCAAAACCTTACGTACTTTATAAAGGTAAGAATTGAGTTTCGTTACATAGATTCGGAATAATATAGTTTATTTATTTCATTAAATACACAATATTATATTTACTAAATAATAGCGTACTGTTAAGATTTAAATTGCATTCGCTCTAGATGGCACAGAATCTGTAGAAATCTGATGCCGTTCCCATCTATATTTCAGTACACAAAGAAGGCTTTGTTGATGTTAACGCTACAGGCTTTGCGCTTCGGGAGGATTACCTGCGCTGCTTTCTTCAAAATTCTTTTCGCCAACTAAGATAAACTTTACAAGAAAATTTTATACAACTTTTAAGTGCTTTTAAGTTATAGAAGTTATACATATAAATAAAGTTTAAGAAAAGTTTAAAATGTTACTGAAACTGATAATTGTAAGCAAGTTTATGCAAGAAGTAGTCATGTAGGCAACGCATCTGCTATTGTGAAATTATATGGGCAATTATCGCTTCGCTTTTTAGGTGCATTTATGTGACCCCTCGCTCGTTAGTCACCTTATAATATAAAAACAAGTGCGCTAGTTTTCTTTTAAAAGATAATGTGTATATGTCTTCTTGATTAATAAACATGAGTTTCGTAGCAGTGTGTTCACACATAACTAAGGCTGTGTTTGTCTTCCGTAGCACTGCTACGTGTTAACGCTACGGCTGCGGCGCTCGCCGCTTTGTTTAATTTGTTACGCGAACTTCTGAAAGCTTAAAACTCTTATATTACACAACCTACTTTATGCGAATTATTTCCAAGCGAAATTTTAATGAATTTTTAAGTAGGACGATTTTTTTTTAAATAAAATGTAATTATCATAAACTAGATGTAGCTCGCGACTTCAACCGCGTGAAATTTAAAAAATAAATAAATTATATAGCCAATGTCAATCGCTGACGACGTAGCTTTTTAATTGTGAAATAATTTTTGGAATCGGCCCAGTAGTTTTTGAGTTCTTTCAATACATACAAAACATATCTTTCCTCTTCTTTATAACAATAATATAGACTACAGTTACAATACAAGAATATATTTTTAACAGACCTTAGAAAAGAGGTTGTCAATTTGTCTACGTTTAAAACAAAAGACCGTCAAATTATAACAACGTTCAAATTTATAATATTGGTATAGAAGTATTTAGTTACCTTTTTAATTTATCTCAGTTGGTTGTTTTGTTGTTTCCAATATTCTTTACTTGATTCATTGATTCTAAATGATGTATATGTGATGAATGGTCTATAATGAAGTACTGATTGATGTGGCTCCATCTATAGTCGTATTAATGCATTTCAATTGTATGCAAATGCATTCGAGCAAATTCATTCGTCTGTTTGCAATAGAATATGTATAGACAATCACAACGCTAACTATAACACTAGTCTATACTTATATTATAAAGAGGAAAGATTTTGAATTTTGTACGTATTGAACTCAAAGACTACTGGGCCGATTTACACCATAGGTTATATATTTTATTAATTTCACGCAGACAAAGTCGCGAGCAACAGCTGATAATGTATAGTTTGAAGACCCTTTTTCGAATGACATATTTAGAAACACGACGATAAAATCTCTTTGAAAATTCTTCTCAATCAGTTACAAAAATAATTTAAATTAATTAATCTTACTATCTTACTAATATTATAAATGCGAAAGTATGGATGGATGGATGGATGGATGGATGGGTGGATGTTTGTTAGCGTTTGTAGCCTAAACAGCTGAACGGATCTCTATGAAATTTGGCATAGGTTTAGAGCATAGTCTGGAAGAACACATAGGCTACTTTTTATCCCGGGAATAGTTACGGTTCCCATGGGATTCGTTAATTTAGATTTTTAATGTTTACTCGATCTTTCTGCAACGGTTCAACATATCTTATTGAAATTTGGCACAGATATAAAACAAAGTCTGGAGTACACATGGGATAAGCTTCATCCCCGAGAAATGTCCGGTTCCCGAGGGATACGTAACTTTTTGTAATTTGTATGGTTTTTATGTTTTCTAATACCACGCGTACGAAGAGGCGGGCAACAGCTCGTCATTTAATAAAAATGTTTTATAACTAATGAAATAGTACTATACAAAATGAAAACCAGTATGTATGCTACTTGAAGCGTTCAAACGTTAGCTGATAACAAAAACGTTTCATTTGTTTGTTTCAACATTGTATTCGCTAGAGTGTAATTGTTATTAAAGGCATTAAAGAGAAAATTATACAAATGATCACGTTAACTAAAGTAATTAGAAATCTACTTAAAGGCTTGTATTATTTTTACTACTTACAGTAGTTATTATTATATGGATATTTATTTATTACTAGCTTTTGTCCGTAACTTCGTCCGCGCGGAATTAAAAAAAAAAACAAATGCAAATAGCCTATGTATGTGTTCTACTAGACTGCCCTCTATATTTATGCCAAATTTTATCGAAATCCGATGAGCAATTTAGGCTACAAACTCTAACAAACATCCATCCATCTAAACTTTCGCATTTATTTATGTATGATTGTTTAGATTAACAATATCTGCTGTTAATCTACAAAAAATAATATTACTGAGTAACGCTCTACTCATAGTCGTTTAGTGGTCTTTCTTAGGGAAGATTTAATATTAGTAATAATGTCAGTGTTACTTAAAATACTACTTAGTAATTTCAAGAGAAAGGACTCAAGACCCTTCTATTTCTATTTACACTAGATTTTTTTAAATTATAACCCGTTTCAATTCGCACCCTCGTCCGCGTGAAATAAAAAAAAAAACAGCTTATGTAACTCAGTGATAACGTGGCTTTTTAATGGTGAAAGAATTATTGAAATCGGCCTAGTAGTTTTTGAGTTATTTCAATACATACAAATATCTAAAAATACAACACTTTCCATATTTTTTAATATTATTGTAGATAAAACTTTAATTTAACATTTTTCAGTTTACATATACGATTGTGTATTTTATTGCAATTTAATTCGGCCGCAGTCCGCACCTGCGTTTTGTCGCCACTTGCATAAATAATCGCTGTATAAACATTCATTAACCAAAACAAATTGGTATTTGCGTATTTGAGTTTTAGGACTCATATATCATTAACAACATTATACCCTATTATGAATTCAGGTTATGTCTATTTGTGTTTCGTTGTAGCTTTGGTGTTTTAATGTATTTTTATAAGTTGAAATTTTCAGTACAAAATATCGTTGAACTGTCTTTTTAAATTAAATTTTATTTATTAAAATCTATGCTTGATGTAAAAATATTAACAATAATTATTTAATTTTAAATCTCATAATGTTACACATTTATATCTATACTATCATAAAGAGGAATGATTTGTATTTTTGCATGTATTGAAATAACTAAAAAATTACTAGGCCAATTTTTAAAAATTCTTTTACCATTAAAAACTGACTAAAATAGGCTGTTTTTAATTTCACATGGACAAAGTCGCAGACAACAGCTTTTCTTAAATATTGTCCGTACTTACCTGACACTCGTACGTGCCGTTATCTCTTTTCTGAACAAACTTGATCTGCAAAGTCCAATCCTCGGAGCCTTCCCCGTGTAGGACCTGTGGAAGATATGAAAATATAGTACATGTTCACAAACAGTCACTAGATGGCACTTTTACAAAATTATTGTCGTCAATCAAAGCGGTCGCGGTCGCGGCCGCTTTATATCGCATCGAATATGCAAAATCCTGACATCGTGCGTGAGTCGCAATTTCATTATAATTTAATTATTACACTTACTAGAATCTTAAACATACTAAAAGCAGTAAAACTCGGGACAACTTTTTATTATGATCTGATAATCATGGACATATTAAGGAAAGAGATGTGGAAATTTATTTTCTGTTATAAAAGATATTTAATAGTAAAGGGAATCTCGGACATCAAATAGTCGCCAATAAACTGGAAGCGTTAAATTTAAATCGCACATCATTAGAGCTCCGGAAGCATCAAAAACGAAGCGCAACGTTCTCGGCGATTTCATTTAAAACTAGCGTAAAACGAACGATATCCGATCGAATAATTTCCCAATCAATTGACCAGTCGTTAGTAACCGTCGACAATTTCTAGTTTAAAATACCGCAAAGAATTACATATTCATTAGCTTTGTCCAATGTTCATTTATACAGAAACATTTGTAACAAACTACACATCCGTAATTACGTTTACTGATGTCGTTTTAATTAATACTAAAAAGTGGTTACCGGAATGCAAATTTACTGGCTCTGTATAATAAACATTAATTTGTGAACGCCTGTATGATACTGTTTTGTTTTGACATCTGTACTAATACAGTGACGATTTGTATTTTTTTGTATTGAAATAACTCAAAAACTACCGGATTGATTTAAAAAATTCTTTCACCACTAAAAAGCTACGTTATCAGTAAGTAACACAGGCCATATTTTTAATTTCACGCAAACGAAGTCGCGAGCAACAGCTACCACCGACAGCGTGTTAGAAGGGACCCTGTGCTCGTCTGCTCAACACTGTCAGTTAACGCGTGATATGAGACATTCGGAAAAATATTTACTAGTACATAAATATTAAATAATACATTTGTAGTATCTACACAAAAACATTTAAGAAATATTCAGACAAGGCATAGTGAACAACATTTTTCACCGGTACTTTCTTTGAAAGGTACTATATCAGTTGTCAAGTTTTACTAGTAGACATGTTATATGAAAAACGTCAAGTAAAGGTCAACTATGCCTACTCTATATATATTTTGAATCTCTTGTATTTATATATGTTCATGTTTCTGGTCGTATTTACTATGGAACCAAGTTTTTATAATTACAGTTTTCTTACCTGGAACCGTTCGTCGTTCGTGTATGTAAATTTTCCTGAACTGAGAATGTGCCAGTCGCGCTTCCTAATCCACGATACTTGCTGGAAAAACAATACAACCTTATAATTACATTTTATACCGCCGTATGAACACAGATAAGTGTGTCAGAGTAAAAATCTTACTAATATTATAAATTCGAAATTGCAGATGGATGGATTTTTGTATGAATTTGTAGCCTAAACTGCTGTACAGATTTCGGTGCCATTTGGCATAGACGTCGAGGATATTCTGGAAGACAACATAGGCTATTTACTTTTCTTTTATTTAATTCCACGCGAACACAGTGGCGGGTGACAGTATAATTATTTGTCAAAATGTAACAAATAACAAATTAAATGGTCTCTAAGGGCTTACGTTAGGATAGATTAGAACAATCTTAAAGAGTTTGAACGAACTTAAATATTCTAGAATTATGCCCAGTTTTCTGGTCGAGTACCGAGTAATTTAGTAGGTAAAGTGCTCACTTCTTTATGATGTGATAATCTACTGGACTACATTTTTGTTGTTCACGCTTTCAGTTTCGCTTTCAGCCTTTAATATTTATAAATATGTCGGAGTGACGAGCGGTTCGTAGAATACAATTCCGAAGGTAGATCATGTAACGGTAACGTTCTTCCATTGGGGGCGTGCGTACGCACGCATACGCACTCATTTCGTTTACAAATACGATCGCGTAACATAAGTAACACCATCATTAGCTGACCCTCATCTTAATTGATAACTTCACAACACACTCTAAACACACATTTATAGAGATTAAACCAATTGATTTTATAATATCAAAACGCATCATTCCACCATTGTCATCTGTCATCTGTCATTCTTTCGTCGTTTAGAAATCTATTATACACGATGCACATTCAGCTAGTACTCAAAATTATTAGTTGCCAGTTACTTTAATCGTTCAAAAAGTATTATTAATTTCGCTCCGTTAAATACATACCCCTCGTTCATTCAAGTGTCCGACGAGACAGTGTAGGTAGGCGGTGCCTCCTAGCTGTGCAGTGACGTTGCTCACTGAATTGTTGGCTGTTACATCTGACGACGGCTGCGCTCGCCAACCTCGTGAACGCGACGTGCCATGGTGTCCTGCAATTAAAAGTTAGTAGAAATAGAAAGATTTAACGGAAATAGAACTGATTGCAGATAATTATCGATCGGGATATTGTTCCTTGACTAAGATAATATATAACGTTGTTAAACCTATTGATTTAAATTTAACTGTACTTTATCGCAATAGTGATAAAAATATTCTGGTATAATATAAGGTGAAGAGGTGCTTTCCATACAAAGTAAATAAAACATTTTTCAGATCGATATTATGCTTTAATAATTACATGACAATCTGAAAGTATGTATATGCAAAAAATGTCCCTCCGTCATTATCGTTTAGTCAATTTAAAAAAAAATATATGGTCGTTTAAACAATGCGAATTGTTGCAAATCCTTTCTAGTACCCAGGTTAGATATGTGTGGGCATGTAGAAAATATAATCGGGCTTACATACAGGGTGTTACTAAGAGCGTAATACGCGCCTAGATTAAGGCTGCGGTCAGCGGTCAGTTTACGGTCTCTTGTCGCCGCGAATACGAGCGCGCCTGATATTTGCTCGTTCTCTAAATTACATGTACATTTTCCTTTTTTTTATAAAACTGATATTGCTCGGGTTCAGGGTAATATGGATAATGTTTAGAATAAAATTATTGTGTTTGTTTAGGTTATATTTTAGAGTTTCTGTTGTGTTTACAAAGGTTTATAAGTCGAGTTTATTGGCTGGTGAATGGAAGCGTATTTATACCATTTTTGCTTCGTTCATGTACTTTAACAGTAATAATGAATAGTTTGTCGATGTAAAGTTTATTACGAATAAATTTTTTTTATTAATTTTAGTAAAGTTTGTAACACAGTCAATTGTTTTCTTTATTTCTCCCGTGTCTAGATCGTGACTCGTAAACATGCAAATGAGGGTTGTATTTCCTCGCATAATACAAATTTATACTCTCCAACGATACACTATGGAGACCCGCAATGCGTACGTTATGTATGTTAACGTTACATAAATTCTTATTTATAAAAAAATCTTTAAAGTTTTTTCGGTACAAAAAATCAAATGGATGATAAGTCAATGGCGACATATACCTATCACAAAAACAAAGGGACGTGCATCGTAACGTATTTTATTTGTGAAAGGACAACAAGAATATGAGGAGACCATTAGAAATTCTTGGAGTTCATCACTCTATACGCATATAATAACAATTATCGTCTACATGTTGTGAGGATTGTGAATTTCTATGGACTGAAGATGTTAATTTTCATTGAGATAAATAGTAAGGTACGTTAACCAGTTGTTGACCCATAAATAAAGTTATTTGTATGTGAACGAAACGTTATAATTATTTTTTTCGAAATTAGAGTTGTTCTAGCAAATTATTAGTATCTTAAACAACCCTTATAGTACCAGCGTACGTAGTAATTTCAAATGTAACGTGCATCTAGATTAGGGGTGCGGTAAAGCTTGGCTTTACTGGCACTTGTCGGCGCGTTTACGACCACGGCAGGGCTTTGGCTCGCTGCGGCAATGTGTTTGTCTTTTTCAATTGTAATTATCTTAAGCGTATACGCCTTGCTTTTAATTAAATTTTGAATATAAGGAAATAATCTCAGTGTAAGAGAAAGGGGAACGAAAATATACAAAGGAATTGTTCAAATTACGCTATAATGATGGAAGTTAATAAAATAAGACGCTAAGAAACAATTTTCCTCAAATCTACACTACTTATAATTAAAAACAGTTATAAAAATAAAATACTCATGAATAAAAATCTGTGTGCGATGTGAAAATCCTATATCATTTGTCAGAATGGTTTATACGTTCTTTGCTCGTTACTTTTGAAATAATGTGGTTAAATTAACTTCATTTTAAAAGAGGCATATGCAACTTAATGACTTTTACTCCATTTTTCGAAAGAGCTTTATGAAAGTAAATAGTTTCAGCAAAATCGTTAAGTTTTTTTAATAATAAGTATATATGATGTTTGAATCAAACATTTATATTGTGTTTCATCATCACCAGCTCACTATGCGTCCCCACTAAGGGGCTCGGAACTTACCATATGGGGTGACTAGTCCATGGTCAACCACGCTGGCCCACTGCGGGTTGGTTGACTTCACACATATCTTCGAAGATATGTACAGGTTTGCATTACGATGTTTTACCGTAAGAACGTCTGGTAAATTATGTACATATGAAATTCGAAAATCGAAAATCACATTGGTACATAACGGGATTCGAACCCAGGACCTGCAGATTACAAGTCAAGTGCTTAAACCACTGAGTCACCGACGCTCTATTATGTTATATTGCGTTTAAAATTAGAAATATGTAGATTACACTAAGCAAAAAATCTTTTTAAATCATCTATCGCTTTTTATATATTTTTAGCAAGAATGAAATGTTTACTGCAAATGTTGTTTGATTAAATATTCTTATCGAAATAGTATTCTTGTGCAGACGGGCCGCAATGCGCACTTCAGACGTACGAGCACAAAGTACGGATTTGCTTTTTACGTCACCCTGTTTAGATTGGCTGCGACTTTGACGATAATAAAATTGTCTAGAGTATTTTTTTAAGAATTCTGAAAAAACAACATTAAATAAATGTTAAATTAATACCTTTTGGTACTTTTAAGACGTTTGATTTTTTTATGTTTTACAGATTTTTTTTATTTTGTCGTTCTCTAGACTTTGTCCAATTCTGTTTACGACGAGAATCCCATAGTTTAGTTACGACTTTATGTTTGTGATTTTGTGTGACAGTCAATTTAAACTTTTATAATCTTGTCTAGCGAAAAATGTCATCTAATAACAAGCAATCTAAAGTAGCGTGTATTTAAATTAGACGCCGCAATCTTTGTTATTACGGTCGCAGAATCGTCCGCCGCATGAATCGTAATTGACTTATGCACCAACTTGAATGGAGTTTGTAATATTTGTTTCTAAACGGAAACGGACTGAAGAAGTTACGAAAAGTTTTATTTTTTTATAAAAATGTTTGTATTTGAAGTGCATTTAACAAGTGGCCATTTTATTTGATAATGTAAAATAATTCGTAAGGTAATAAATTGCTAAAAGTTTGCTACAAAAGTTCTTTAAATGTAGGGTCTTCTAACCGACAAACGAAGTCTGGGGTATTTCCTAGTTACATTGTAAGGTAACTAGGAGATACCCCAGTTTTCGTTTTCAAAAGGAAAGAATTTCCTTTTAATGTAGACATATTACCTTGCTGGTAACCCTAAATGCTCATAGCGCCATCCTGTCAATGTCAAAAAGGTGCAGCGATATCGTTGAGGGACTATAAAGTTTTTATAATTTCATGCGGATGAAGCCGCACGGGAACAGCTAGTATTGTTTACTCACAGTAAAATGTAGGTTTAATCAAAATAATAAAAGTGGATACAATTAAAAAACAACAACGTTGTAGGTATATTGTTTTTGTAAATTACTCATACGTACTTTCAAAGCGCTGAACGCTACATTTTAATTGTGTTCTGCTCGTATTAACTAGGTCTTTGTTGATACAGAATGAAAAGATACATATATAAAAAATGTGCATCTGTTATTTATAATGTTGAGTAAAAAAACATGCAAAATTAAGAAGAATTAACAGGAGAGCTACTCGTAGGTACAATTCAAAATTTAGCTTTTATTTTTTTTTAAAAAAATTAATTATGTCCGGTTTCTCAGCTACGTTTAACAATTCGTTAGTGATTTTGGTTCGATAACTTAATGAAATGCGTTTCTGAACTACCTAACTTAAATTTTACTTACTTGAAACATAGGTTAACCTAACGCTAATGAATCACTAGGTAATGATTAAGTAAACGGTCTTTAGAAACCCAGAATTAAAAATTTAAACAGAAAGCTCTGCTTATTCTGTATTTCAAACGTTAAATACGAAAAAAGGTAAGATTTTTTCGTTTTAATAAACTCCCGAAGAAGTTGCAAGGGCTACCTTTTCTAGAATTTATAGGAACAAAAACATCCCACGTTAACCTTTAGTTTCAGCATAGTGTCATAAGTTAACCCCCTGTCACATTTGGCACTTTAGGCTCACATGAAATATGGAAACCAATATCCATTATCCTTGTTTACCCTGTTTTATGTAGACTGGATTGAAGGTGATGTTTACGAGTAAAAAACGTTCATGTTCTTTTTTAAATTATTTACTTATTACGTTAATATGTACTTTAGTGTAATTATATCTCTCTCTGTTTCTTATGTACCCAAAGTGGGGCAGAGGGCTCTACAGTACGCCACCAGCTCGCTCTGTCCTGAGCTCTGCGTGTGGTCTCGGACCATGATAGCCCGATTGCCTTCAAGTCAGCCGCAACTGAACGCCGCGCCGCTAGGTTTGTTATTATACGCTATTGACTAAATGGAGACTAACTTCCATACTAAGCGTTAAACGATTATTTAAGAAGTTTTGTTGCAAAATGTACCATAGATAGCGTAAAAATATAGTATTTTAACGTAATATAATTTACTTCCAAGTCTTCAAATCAATATATTCAATGTTGAAATAACAATTCCTGCGTATCAATAGTATAGAATATGTAAAAGTATGGCCAATATTCTTTCTAAAAGCTATAAAACTCGAAAAAAAAAGTTTAATCAAAGGTTGAATTGTTTCGTAATAAAAGCAGGGGCCGTAGTTCAGTTTTAATCCAGGATTTTCGATTGAACAAACAAATTGCTCTATAGTAACGGACAGACTGTGTTTTTCATTTGGCAGGTTATTAATTATTTTAACTGCTACATTATTTAAAGCTAGCGATGTTTTTAAACGACGGCTTTTATTTGATACGATGTTGAAAGGTTTTTTTTTATAGTTCAATCGTACAAATCGTTTTTACATCTTGTTTCTAGAAACAATAAATACTTACAATCCTTTCCATGTTAACGTTCAAGAACTTATTTTATCAATTGCTTTGTATGCAACCGATATATTGTAGTTCTACAATAATTTGAGTTCATAAAAGGTCCATATGTTTGGCATTTAGCACTTCAAATATGTTATCAAAGTGGCCCAATTTATTTTACAAATACACAGTTCTTAATGTGTATTCTACACTAGGTATTGCTCGCCACTTAGCTTGTGTCAATTAAAAACATATAGCTTATATTACTCACAGATAAATTACCTAACTAACGGTGAAAGAATTTTTAAATCGGTTTAGTAGTTTTTGAGTTATTTCAATACATACAAAAATACAAATCTTTTCCCTTTATAATATTAAGTATAGATTAATAAAGGTAAAAAAAAACAATTGAAAACGCCGCCAATGTTTTAATAATCGGAATGTAATATAAAATAATATAACACTTTGTTTAATTTTCGTTTGTTCCCTTTGTCACGTGGTATGAAAATATTCAAAGCCGAGAGAATTAGCGGATTCGTAGGGGCGTAAAATTAAAATTGTAGCAGCTATTTGTTTGTGTAATATTTCACATTCATTCCCACAAAGTATTCGAGTTTTGAATATAAAAAAAAAATCTAATAAAAGCGCTGAAGTGCACGAGAAAAAGAACCTTATTATACCGATAAAAATAAAAAAAATAATTCCAGTAACTTGAGTTGGGCACAATTGATAATCTTAGTTTATTTTGGGAGTCAAGAAATTTCTATAATTTGCTTTAATTTTGAGTAACCGCTACACAAACAGAAGAATAAAATAGTCATATTATTTTTATTCTCATTGCTGACATGTTTTTGTAAACGTGTTTCGTTAGTGGGAACTCACAGTAAAGCAGATCTCCATGGCAACAGGCGTAAGGTAAATATTATCTTGTTCGTATTTTGGTATTGTCATGGTTAGTATCGTATAGTTATTAATTTGACATCCCTTCTTATGTAACCTTTGAAGGGTGTTATTATTTTCCTTTGTAATATGATCCGAAATTATTTAAGAACCTTTCTCAAAAGCCCTCAAAATGGCTACTGATCAAAGATTTGGTTTTCGTATATTAGATAATGCTCGGGTCCGAAATCCATAATCAACAATGTTTTCACACTAATTGTAATTCTAGGATGGCTACGTCGTTAAGAATATGTAAGAAATCGTTTTTTATAAAGAACTAGCTAGCGCTCGCGACTCCGTCAGCATGGAATTTAAAAAACAAAAGTGAGTAGTCTATGTTTTCTTCCAAATTTAGTCGAAATCCGTTCAGCCGTCTAGGTTAACTTTTAAAAACATCCATCCATCCATCTAAACTTTTGCATTCATAATATTAGTATGATCTAATCTTGCATTGAAGGATGCACTGCTGCGCTTCGCTATTGTTTATAACTGGCGGCGTTTTCTGTGTTTATTAAGATTATGCCTTATTTGGTAGGTAATAAAGTTTACAATAAATGTATTCTGTAATAACATGGTATGGGCGGGTTAAATTAGAGTTCGGTTTGTTGGACATTGTCGTCCGTTTACGACTTGCGAAGCAAATGTTGTATTTTTTTAGTTTTATAGCCATATCGTATTTGTTTAGGTTACGAGCTTTTGTTTTGTGTTAACAATTTAAGTTGTTTTTGTTTCTCTGACTATTATTCTTTTTTGTTGTTTCAGTAGATTTATGTTGAGTCAAGACGTTTTTTATTTTTTTAATGGGATAGTGATAGAATAAGGGATATATAAAAATAAGAGTATCTTTTATCATGTTACTTCGTAAATTATTTAATGTACTTATAATACGCATGAAAAGTAAAAGCGACTTATTTTCAGACAGGTTTTATGAAGCGATATATGACGTATCGGTAACACATTAAATTATTGGATAAAGCTTTTAAAAGTTTCGAAGTTCTTCAGGACTTCTGAAAAACTCATTTCGTTCAACACTTCAAAGTCGCTGCTTTTTTCTCCGACGTCATAAATGAGAATTGCCTCTTTTTGTTACGAAAAGTTTAAGTCATTACGGATTCATACCGGTTAAGTTCAAGTTAGAGTACAGGGCCGCATTGCGTCTATTATTTAGAAATGGTGTTTTTATTTGTTGTACTTTTTCTCTTGTCAAGTGACATGGGTAGACTTTGATTTACTTGTTACGACTACTTAAATAGATTAAATTATAAAATTAAATAAGAATTTTGGTGGTATTATATTTATATTAAAGAATCTAAAGAAATGTTATTTTTAAATCTTAAAATAATACGTTGATGGGAAAATATTTTTTTGACTTACATTACGATATATCAATCTCTTTGACTTTGCTGGCTCTACCGGCCGGAAATGTGGATAGATTTCAAAGGCAAGGAAGCATATCTAGGTCGTGCGATCGCGATGGCCGCTCGGCTGCCCTAGATTTAGTCAAATGTGCATAAAAGCCAAGCGATCGGACTAACGTATCTGCTCTGAATGAATTCATAGAATGAAATGGAAAGATAAATGATTGAAAATTGTTTTTTATGACATTAAAAAGAACTTCTAAAGGATAGAGTTCACGTTCAATGCCACTATAATAATAATAATAACAATTATAATATAATAATTCTAATAGCGAAGAGCTTTGACCAACACCTCAAGAAGCTCTCGCTAGACAGTTGGATTAAGGGCCCTATTCAAAAGGCGTTTATTTTAGAAACCGCAGGAATAGTGAGGAGGTTCCAGTCTCTGCAGCCCTGATCACCGGTTGCTTGAGTCATCGGATTCCGCAGTCGGTGGACTTCTATATTTTTTATAATACGTATTATTTTTTTTAATAAAAAATTATGTAAAATGTATTATATATAAAAATGAGAAATTAAACTATGAGAAATAAAAAATATTAAGTGTAGGTAAATTAATTACTTTTGTGTATATTCAAGTGGGTTTATAGGTTGTTTGTCTAATGTAGCAACATTTTAACTTATCCTTCGACCTAATACATGTTACAAGCCGTAACACGTGTTAGCTAACAGATTAATTAAATCTGATTAAGCCACGATTAAGGAGCTACGTATCGGACGCTACGTTGGGTTCTGAATAATAAACGAGAGAGGACGCCTTTTATATATGTAAGAATGGACTTACTTTGTTGTTAATTAATTTAATAGTTTGAGAAATTCGGTGCGTTGAAAGTGATTTGTACCTTAAATAGGTTTAAAAAGAATAAATCTATTTTTACCGACTTCCCAAAAGAAGGAGGTACTCAAGTCGTCTGTATGTTATATTTTTTTTGTGTGTTACGGCATAACTCCGTCGCTAGTGGACCGATTTTTTTTTTGTGATAATTCTTTTTTGTTATTATTATCTTCTCATATATCTTTATTCCTTAATTTGTATATAATATATTTTACATGCTTTATATAAAGTTGTATATATGTATTTCTTATTTTTATTAGTATAGGACTAATACAAATACATTAAACGAAATTACGTATACGTTATTACATGGAACTAAAACAAACATGCATTAAAAATTAAAGTTTCAAACATCACAAAATCTTACAAAACACTTCCTCCTCTTTGTTGCGCAAACTATCTTATTACTCAAGGGTATTTTAATGCATTATTCAATATATTAAAAGAGAATACATTATTGTTACGTACTGATATCCCCAGTGGAGGATGTGATGAGAGGCAGCATGAAGAAGACGGCGGCGGCGAGCGGCGCGCCCACGCCACCCGCGACGCGCCATCTCATCTGAAACCACAAGATTTATGCGTGTGTAAAGTGGAAGAAACTCTGCTAGTCGTCTGAGGACTGCGCATGACGAAAGCATTTTAAAATCAGGTGATTTTACTGCGTAGAAGACGCATAAAAAGGTGGAAATATTCCTATTTATGTGTGTCTTTGTCTGTCGATTAAGGGTTCGCAACGCAACAGTAATTGCGTATGTCTATGGACAGCGGTTGCTTTGCTTTTTCGGTGAATTAAGTTTGCCGTTCGCTCATTTGCCACCTTATTATAAAAAAGTAAACTTTCAGTTCAGGGTACCTATAAAGTTAAAGTTTGTGGTATAATTATCCTCCTTCTCGGACGGACCCTCGTTATTGTTATTGTAAATGTTTTCAACTTTTATAATAACCGTATTGCTATTAACGCAACCTCGCAGTTTCCTGCGAAAAATTATACAAATCCCGAGCAGTTAGTCCAACTTTGTAATTAGTTTTAATTTTACTGTTATTACTGTTTGTACCGTTTGAAGCAGTTTGAGCGTTTTGACTTAGTAATTTGATGTTTCATCAGTTTTTGAAGGAATTTAACTTCTTGTAAAATAGCAACTGCTTCTGTTTTAAATACTCGTATATTTTTTATATCTTTTGCCCGTGACTTCTTGTGTTTGTGTGTTCATCTAGACTGTATTCTATTTCATGCCAAATTTTATCGAGATCCGTTCAGCAGTATTAGAGAAACGTAGTAATAACTATCCATCCATCCATTCCAACCTTCGTATGTATAAAAGTAAAATAAATGAAATTGTGTATGAGAGTGTTTCTTTTTCCAAAGAAAATCAAAGGGTGGATAATGTTCAACAAATCAAAAGTTACAAACTCCTAACAAAGTAGGCGAATGTAAACTTCGCAACTGATCCCTGGGAATAATGGGACGGCAACTGATTTCGGAGTCAGTTACAGATGTTCTACTCTAGGGAAATATTGCCTCGACTGAGTAACTCAGCTGTCTGAACTGTCTTGAATGATGACAGCCCTTCATTCGTGACGGAGAGACATGATCTAGAGTAATCATGTATAGTGAGATATTATTAAATGTCGTTATAACTTTAAAATATAAATAGATGTATAAGTATGATTTAAACTACAGCTAAATACTGAAACTATAAGAGCGTCTTAAATGATGAGGCCACGCTTTAACAACAAACTTGGTTAATTTGACATCTGTCAGGTAGGTAAACAGTACGAAGTAGTGTTTATGGGTCGTTCCAACATTTAAGAAATATATAGGCGTATATATATATACTAGGCGTAGTGAACGAATTTTTTTCACCAGTACTTTTTCTATCAGTTATCAAGTATAGTACCACCATGTTTCCTTAACAGGTACTAAAACATTTTGAAAAGTTGTAACAAGCTCCATCTTTTGTTATAAAATAAACTAAATAGTGTCACAAAATAAAATTGAAACATTTAAATATTATCTTATCTTATCTTATTGAAAATTAATCATACTAATACTAACATCATAAATGCGAAAGTTTAGATGGATGGATGTTTGTTAGAGTTTGTAGCATAAACGGCTGAACGGATTTCAGTGAAATTTGGTATAGATGTAGAGGATAGTCTAAAAGAATACATAGGCTACTAACTTTTGTTTTTTTTTAATTTCGCGCAGACGGAGTCGTGGGCGAAAGCTAGTTTAAATATAATTAATTACCTTGACATGTGGCTTCAAGGCTGTCAACAGATAGTGATGGTTATGTAAAAAATCTCTCAAGTAAAGTGCCAACAATGCCTACTCTATGTATTTTTTCAATGTCTTTGGTTTTAGAAAAAAAATCAGTATTCGTAACCGAGAACGAACGTGCATTTCGTATTAAAGATTTTAAAGATAGTGAGTACTTTTCAAGAAAGATAAGATGGAGATTGTATAATATTTTATTCAGTAGCTACTTTAAAAAGAAACTTCAAACAAGTTTCGTAACCGTCTCCCGTGTAGGTTGTGACCTAGTTGAACTTGGACCACTTGCTTAGGCAAATTTCTTAAAACTACCTTCGTATTCTGCGAGGTGTTTTAAATTCCAACAATCTAAATTAAGAATTTCATGTTCATGTTAATTTGTGACACTTGAAGACTTATAATATTTCACAATAATGCATACTATAATAATAATAAAAAAAGATTTGGAACTAGCACTGACACTTCTGAATAGATAAAAAAAATATTCACTATTAGAAAGCAAATATTCAGTATTAGAATTTTGTAAATTTGGATGGATGTTCCGTTAAGAGGAAAAAATAGCCTAAAATTAAACTGGCTTTGCTTTAAATACTTAGCTCAAATATCTTGGATTATTGTGAGATCTTAAGTGTACTTGAGGGAAATATAAGTGGCAGTGCAACCTTACTAAAGGATTTTACTCGTTGCTTATTTCTCTAGAGAACTAATGGAAGTTATGGTTAAGATGTAAGTAATATTTATATTTTCTATAACCATATCTATACTTCTATACTTATTATAATAAAGCGTAAACACACACTTCTTTGTTGCCTAAGATGTCAGCAATTACAGCATATTTTTAGATAATACTTTTTTTAACAAAAAGCCCTACACTTACGACACGCTTTGGGCTATATATATTCACACCAATAAACTTAAAACATTTTGAATAAAAACCCTAATGTGGGTAAGAGACCATAAGTAGCTGCCTACATCAAGGAAGGTTGCCATGGTTTGTCATCATGTCATGTCATTTTGACATTAGCAATTGATAATTTGACACATGTAAACAATAAAATTAAATTTTCATTGTTTTATGCGGATGAAGTCGTACGGGAACAGCTAGTTGTTGAATAAAGGTAATAGACACTAATACTTTATCTTTCAGTTATGGATTATTCTCCTCGCGATTTAGACTTTTATCAGTATTTAAACGTATTTTAAACGAAAAGAACGTTAATTTTTGAATGTAAAGGTATGTACAGACTGACGTTACAATGTTATAAGGCGAACATTCATGCAATCAGTACGTAGTGTAACGGGTAAAGAGCATTGTGATGTTCGATGCGAATATCATATCTGTACGCACTTTAACAAATAAAAAATGTAATTTCGGAGTATCCCTTAGTGTATTTTTATCTTATTTTTATTTGAATTATATCAGTATTGTATTCGTAGTTTAATTACTCAACAGTTGTATTGTTTGAAGAGACAAAGGGAAGATCGATAGACGTCCGTCAGCTTGTCACCCCTGACAAACAGGCCACTTACTGCCGGCGCGGCACTTGGACATTTCCTTATAAATGTAATGAACAAAGCCAATAGTTACTTTGTCTTTGGGTCAATGGTGAGTAACTTTAAGTAATTGCTTCTGTATATTTACGATTATTTGAAAGTTTATTTAAGAACTAACTGTAACAAAATTAAATAGCTATTTATGTGCGTTTATACAAAATGATCGAGTTAAAAATTTCTAATTTACATTTGTCCAGTGTTAACAAAACGTATTCATCATCAAAAAAATATTACACAAGCGAAATTAAAGTCGTTAAAACAAATACGACAATGACGAATTGAATTTTTTTAACGTAAACGTTACTCAAATAACTTACAGTTCAAAAACCGGGTCACTTTTTAAACTTATCAAGTATTTTTTTTCACGAGATCCGTCATTTATTCTTTGTAACAGTAAAAACTTTTAACCGAGCTCCATTCCTAATAATAAGCGATTCAAGCATCGAACTGGCGTTTCTTTTCAACCACGGACGTTTGTTAGGGGTCAGTTTTTAACTCTCGAGTTCCATTATAACTGCATTCACTTTAAGTACTGACAATAGATCCTATTGAGTTTTGTTAAGCGAGTTCCATTCAATATAGGGTGAAATTGTTGGTTCCCTTTTAACTATTTAATCGTAATTATAAAGATTGTTTTATCTTTTTTTATATGAGAAAGGGGCAAACGAGCAAAGGTGGTCAACAACGTCCATGGACATCCGCAACACTAGAGGAACTACCGATGCGTTGCCGGCCTTTGAGGAAATTGTAGGCTCGCTTCTTGAAGGACCCTAAGTCGTATTGGTTTGGAAATACCGCCGAGGACAGACCGTTCCACAACGCGGCTGTGCGGGGCAGAAAGTTCCGCGAAAACCGCACGGTTGTGGAATGCCAGCCATCAACATGGTGAGGATGGTGCCTGGCGGTCTGCCGTGTCGTCCGATGACGAAATTCGGCGGCAGGAATCGTTCCTAACAACTCCTGGGAACATTCCCCGTGGTAAATACGGTAAAAAATGCAGAGTATAGATACGGTATAGGTACAAATAAAATTACGTATACGAACATGTATTACATATGTATACATATGTATACATATCCTTAACCTTTAACCATTTTTTCAAACTCATCCTTTACCTGGATAAAGTCGCGGGCAGCCATAAGTCTTGTGAACTCGAAAGGCTGAGAAAGTCCTTAATAGACCCCAAAGGACATGTAAAGCAAACTCCATCCATCATTTATTAGAATTTTATCGAAAACTTTTCCAATATGTTTATTCATTTGAAAGCTTCAATTCCCAGCTTTCTGAGGTAACGTAAGAAAATACTCAGAGAATTTTATTTTAAACACGACAAATAAGC
>NW_013525281.1:6098462-6149696 GCF_000836215.1 Papilio polytes
CACGTTAAAATTAACGTTGCTATAATTTGAAGATCTTTTTATTAAACAGAGAACAATCGAGAACCTCTTTTCTAGGGTCTGTTAAAAATATATGCTTATATTTAAATGTAGTCTATACTAATATTATAAAAGGGAAAGATTTGTTTTGTATGTATTTAAATGACTAAAAAGTATTTAATCTATTTTAAAAATTCGCCATTAAAATACTATCTTATCAGTGAGTAACATAGGCACTTTTTTTTTCATTTTTAATTTCACAGGGACGAAGTCGCGAGTAACCAGTAGATAGGTTATATATTTAATACTAAAAGTAACTTTCAAACGTTATCCGGTACAAACAAACAGATCAATATTCTTTACATATAATTAAGATGGAAGCTACTACTTGTTTATCCTATTTACGCTTCACTTAGTTACTAAAGTCACTTGCGGTTCAAATACGATCTAGTTAATGTCTATGCAAATACATGCAGCAAAGTCAATATCTTGATTGCATATTGGATATAGTTACAGATATTGTTTACATTTGACTAACAGTGCCCTACGGTTGTACCTGCATTGCAGTCAACAGTCTATGGTAATAGTGGTCTATGTTTTAAAATGGTACACTTAATTCTTTGTACAATGCGACCAGTATATGTTTTTTTTTTTAATTTCAATTTTGCCGTGGCTCTAATTCTAAGGGGGAGCCCTTACCACTCTTTTCTAACACCTTCAGTGTTGAATAAAAATAAGGGAACATAAATTTGGCAGAGAAATGTATAGGCAAGGAAACACCTAAGTTTCTTGCAGATTGGGTAACGCTTGGTGTATTTATTTTGGTGATACTAATAGTTCGCTTCGTTTCCGTCCTTATTAAAAAATCACTCGGTTTAAAGAGCTTTAAATGCTTCCAAAATAATTTCTACTGCAGTTTTTATGTCTTATTTTTAGTATGAAAGATGTTGATTATAGTACAGAAGTTTACAAAGACGTTGGCTAACGACGCCCGCGAGTTTTAAAAGTGTTTACTTATCTCCAAGATCTTTGTAGATAAGTAAACATTTTTCAAAGCTCGTTGACCAGAATCTTGCAAAAATCGCGCTTTTTTAAAGAATAGTGGTTAAAATACCAATGTTTTAATTTTATACTGAAATTTTGCTGTATACACATTTATACTAATAACATAAAAAAAATTAAACATGTCCCATATTTAATTATTTCTTTAAATTGAATAGGCTCCTAAACTACTGAACAGATTAAAAAAATCTTTTTTTTAATAAAAAGCTATGTTATCACTGAGTAACATAGGGCACATTTTATTATAACTTAAACTTAGTTAATATCAATAATAGAGTTTTTCTGATCTGCACTAAAGTTTTCTTAAATGTTCTGTATCGTGGTGGATCTTAATTCAACAAATTATTATTTATATGCTGTGGTGTATTGACCTACATCTAGTGTGTTGACTACATGTAAAATAATGTCTACGGGTAGTCTATGGACTAGAGTAGTAGTTGTCTCTGGTTCACGTGGCTGACGCGGGGATTCCAGTAGTGGTGTGGAGCGGTTGTGTACCGCGATCATGGTCCTATCGTATTACCAAGCTAATGAATTATTCTATTTCACCTGTGTCAAGGTGAAACACAACACATGCATACTCTGATCTGAAAAGTCAACCAACAATGATAAAAACCAAACCAGAGACTTTAAACCCTCACACACTCGATACGGCTGTTGTAAGCGGCAAAGTAAAACAAATTTGTAATATAAATTGCCGCGACAAAAGTTTACCGAACGACCCAATAGTTTTGCTTCGCTACGTGGTCAATTCATTATAATGGTCTCGGAAACGATTTAAACTTTTACAGTAATTAAGAAGTTATTTAATAACGTTCATACAATTTTAAGATATGAAATCATCAATTTGTCGGAGTGACATCTATCATACACGATGCACATTCAGCCAGTACTCAAAATTATTAGTTGCCAGTTACTTTAAACGTTGAAAAAGTATCAACAATATCGCCCCGTTCATATATTTAATGAATTAAGCACGGATCGTTCTTTGTCACCAAGTTAATACTAAACGACTCAACGTAAATAAAAAATGAAACTAAGAAATTAAAAGTAAATTTTACATTTTATTTAGACGTCGACTCTAATCGAATAACCTGGATAATTTTTTCAAAACAACATCAATACTGAATTATCCAGAAGTTATAAAGCAATTTTTAACGTTTTCTAAAACAGCAAGAGCTCAGTTAAAAATACAATTTAAAACAAAGCGGAAAGAAACCCGGATGGAAGATATAGAAATTCCAGAATTCCCTTTTAACACAACCTTCGTCTTGTTTTCAGCAAATTCCTTTTTAATGTAAATACCTGAGTGTTTAAGAAAAGCGAGAAACATTACAATTGTTCTTTTGAAAATTAACCTTATTTCTGCTATTGTTTTACTGTATTCACAAGGATTCGTTATGAAAGTAACATGTTCTTTGTTTAAAAACAATCGCTCAATATCTCAAACGATTTGTTATAAAAGTACAGTCAGCTGCATACATACGTTTAAAACTTTGGATATTTATATAGGCTTCCCGAATTAAAGATACGGATTCACGTATCCATTAAATACATGCATTTATGGTCAAAATTTAAAACATGTGTTTAACTAAACAGTGTCTAAAAATTGTGTGGGTTAATGCACATGTCAACAAGTATACAAGTTATGTAAATGTTTACATATTTTTGCAGCTGATTGTACTCACATTCAAATAGTAAGCGTTGTTTGTCTTATACAAATATGTACTGGAAATTAAGTTAATTACACGAAAGATATAAAAAAAGTTTTCGTCTTTTTCCATCTATTAATAAAAAAGACATGTTTTATGTAGGTGTTTCGGCAGTGGAAACAGATCATAAAGTTATATTTTCAATAGATCTGCTACCAAACGCAACATTTAAGTTAACCAACTCAATCCCTTCTCAACTGAAGGGACGTAACTTGATGTTAAACAAAGTCTCATAGGATAAGGCTTTATTGATAAACGCAGATGTAAGTTTGCAACTTATAATTCTATTATAGCGGTTTCGATTCCCCGCCTGCGCTTTCTAAGCTAAGAGGATCTTGCAAACTCCTCAAACTTCCAGTTTTAAACTGTCTTCCTTTGCTATATTCATGATCACTTGTTAAATTGCTGTTGTATCCAATTATGGAAGTATTTTCTCACAATGCATAGGCACTGCCATTTGATAGTCTACGCTATATCTAGGGGTTGGCGATAGCTACCATTAATCTTATTGGAAGTAGTGGATGCTCTAGGGGGAGCAGTCTTTAGATAAAAAAGATAAAGATACATTTGCTTTAGATAAAAAAGCAATTAAATTCCCATCACTTGATATTTAATTTGATTTATTAAAACGATTCCCTTTACCTTTAGGGCCTGTCCCACCACTGGCTGATAGAGGTTCAGATAGCTTAAAAATGACGTCACTCTCAGATAAGGAAATAAAATCCGATATTTCCATTACATATTTTAAACGTTAGATTGTTATCAGACAATTTACAATTTGGTCGGACAGGCCCTTAAACTTTCCAATCATAGAGATGCCAACAGAATTTACAGATATAGTGAATATATTTTTTTTTGTCTAAAGATGAGTAGGGCAATGTACCTCGTAGATTGTCTCTTCGTAGATTCAGTTGAGGTTATTTTTTTTTAATTTGACTATCACTTTTTGTCTATTAAATGTATCTGCTTCAAAGAAAAGCAAAACACTTTAAAAGTGTTTCAAGCGTTTTTATAGTAAAACCATTTATTACTTCGAAACTCTATAAGTTTAAAAATGTTTTCGAGTTCCAAGTTTTTCTCGAACTAAGATCGTTTGTAAAGGTCACTCTCGAAGTTAGGACTGCATTTAGTGAACATTTGAATTATCGACAATAAGTCTCTGAGTTTTTATAGATGTTCTATTTTCAAATTTTCTTCAATGAATTTTACTTTTAAGACAGAGAAATCTTTGTTGTTGGTTTAGTTTAGTTTGATTATATAAATAATATACTCTCATTCTTGTATAGTATTTTATTTCTGTGTAAGTTATAATCGAACACTTTATTAACTATAAGTCAAAATAAGGTAACCAACAGTTACAAAAGTAATTTTTAACAAATACACATCCTTAAAAATGAATAACATGAGTCTTAAAACTAAATACATTTTTAGAGAGTTTGCGCTTACAAAATTTTATACAAAGAATTGTGCTTCAATAATTTAAGTCAGTTACAAAACAACGGTTAAAATTTGAATACGTAACGACCTAAAAATTAATGTTACCATTTGTATGTTTTCAGTCCACTCTTTTTAACTGAGCTTTTATTTTTCTCACTTTTAATTTGTCGTTGCTTACTCAAGCAGCCAGCTATTTCTCTTGCTTTGATAGAAACGGAAACGGATAATAAAACTCTAAAATTTTCTCACAAAAGTGCAAAAAAATGTGTGGAATTTTTAATTCCGAGTTCAAAACATAAATGAAATTGTTTGCATTAATTGAATTCTCGAATAACTTAATGACTTCTAATGTTTTTATTTAATTGAAAACTATAAATTTCAATTTAAGTTTAAATTGCAAACTAAAGGTCGTTATAGTAATTTTATGTTCTGGTTGTAAATATTGTTGATAACATTTACACGAGAATATTTCAGGGGTGTATACAATTACTGTGAGACTTTTATTCTTGAAACGACAGAAACATTTAATTTTGAAAAATACAATACAATTAATATAATAACTCAAGTAAATTAGTATAACAATTTCACGGTTATGGAAGCAATGATTCACAGAAGCGCTCCTTAAATCACAGCCTCTTTGTAATTTACAACGTCTTTCCAGACAAAGTCTGTACGAAGGTAATTCATTTCAATGCTTTTCTTACCTGTGTTAAACGAGTGATTTACTTTTACGAGAGTTATGAATGTAGCACATGTGCTCGAAAGCGAACCTAAAGCGAATCATAACTCCTTTAACACGCCGATATAAAATAGAACGTAAGACATTCCACATAAGATTTGGTTTCACGTAGTGTGTCTATTTTCAGAATAGTACGCTGTAATGTATAAAATCTGTGTCAGTTTGATGACAAGCTTCAAGTTGCTTCGCTTTTGGTTCGCTTTCGTGGCTGTGTACTACAGGTATTAACGATGTATTGCTGTCACGTAGGTGGTCGTAATGAGTTTGGGAGTGAACTAAACCGCCCTTAAATATGTACTAAATTGTGATTTTGTTCCGTACAAACGTGATTTAAGTGCTATTTAATTATTCAAACTGTAGCATATTATTTAGCAATTAGTTTGATCTGATTTTTATTAGTGATCGATATTTTTAAGGACAAAATACACTGCAGTGAGTTATGTTACGATGATGTTAGAGATTTTTTTTGTTGTATAAATTGTTTTGTATTTAATTCATTTTTGCCTAACACAAGACGAAGATATTAAGTTTCTCGCACTCTGTAGATTGTCACTTTCATTATTACTAAGGCTTTTTATACACAAGACAACGTAAATCATAGAAACCCAGCAATTGTACTCTCTAACCAAACTACTCTTGTCGTAAGCGCACGTCGATGACATTCTGTTTTTTTTTTGCCGCAATGATCGTAGTTGGTATCGAAGATTTACGAATCCATGTACACGAAGAGCCTTTATTGTAAAAAACACAATACTTTACTAAAATTAGGCCTCCGGCATTCAACAGCCACTTCACGCCTGTCTTCTGTGTGGTCGTGCCGGCCCTAAAATAAGATAATGTTAAAGTGTGCTCTACCATTTTAATTTACAATTTAATTTAAAAAGTAAATCTATATAAGTACGGAAGTCTAACTTAAATTGCAAGCTTAATGGTACCAAAAGCTTTCGACGTGTGCTCTATTCATAAAACAACTTCGTGGAAATGACCGAAAGTTCGACTGGATAATTAACGTGGAGGCATTGAATCGATTTTGCTTGTTCCAACATTCGTAACCTATTCTGTATTAGATTGGTATTTACACTGAAATTATTGAGGTGAGTTTCTAACACTCGATGTGAAATGCCGTGAAACATTTGAAGCATGGTTCCTATGATTGACGTTTCCATTCTCATACATGGCTTTTATACTTGGAATTAATGTTTGTTGTTAGAAATTATTTAATATCGTAGCTTGTAATTGGTTTTGCTATTTATTACGAGTAAATGTCAATACGTTCGTGAATTAATATTAATTTTATACAATACAAAGAATGTGAAACAATTTAAAATAGATGCTAGAAAAATACAAATAACAATTGAATTAATGAAAAATTATCTACTTACATTATTTGTTTTTAATAACTATGACGTCACAATATGGCGCTTGTTTATGATTATTTACAACTCATTCAGACATGTTAAATGACAATCAATGACATTTAACAGAGTTAGTAAAGAATTGTAATAACGAAAAAAAATACGACATTAAGAAAGTTACGGATTAATTTCAAAATTAATAAATATCTTATTGAAATCCAGTTTGCGAAGATTTTCGACGAAAGCGGGAAGTGAAAGTAACTTGTTGGAGTTATATAAAATATTAATTAAACACGAGTTCAACCTCAAATCGTTGTCGAAATTAATTTCGTGTTCAAATAGAAGCCACGGTACATGTAAGGGCACGTCTTTACTTTGCCTTGGATACGCGAGCAGTCATCAAAGAATATATTATACAAAGCGTGCATAGACTATATACCACAGAGTGTTATAAACACCATAGAGTGTCCTAAGAAATCAAATGAAAATTATACTTGTAATTACATCTTGGTGTACTTGTAGTAATGGTGGGTACCATTTGTTATACCAGAATAGAACTTTTTTCTATTTAACTTGGCACGTAGGGAACATGAATATTCCTCTACCTGAAGTGCCATCTCAAACGCACTATAACTCTATTTAGTTTTAATAAAAAACTAAGTTTCTCTCGCGTCTCCGTCTGGGCGTAAAAAAAACAAAAGCATCAACTTCCTTACTCTACATTTCTGCCTTTTATCGAGATCCATCCATCCAAACTTTAGCATTTACAATATTAGTAAGGTTCTTTATTTGTAGAGGCCAGTAAATTAAATGAAAGCTTGGCTAATTCTAATGTATTTTTTGTACTAGTATTCTACTAAAACGTCTAACTGTACGTATTTTCAAGCACAAATGCTCGTTAATCCGATATCACCAACACTGTCAATTTTTACGGTGTAATAAATCTGCTCGCCGTCACTTGCTTCGTTATCGGGGGCATTACCGTAGGAAGATAAACAGGGAATATTTTATTAAATTTATTGCTGAAAATCTGCAGCGGCGTTATTTTGTCTCGCACTTCCCAGGATTTATAGCTGCTTACGTTTTAATATTATTAATGAAATTCGATGATCGTTTTCGGCTTCATTAGACGCGTTTGTAAACGTTCGGATTTTGTGCTTTGTTTCAATAATTTGTTAATCAAGAAAATGCAAATAAAGGGATGGAAAAGTTGGGAAAATTTATAGAATATTTTAACAGGTTTGTTAGGTTTGATTTCTTTGTTGAATGTTAATTAAATAAACAGCTTAAAGTGGTTAATATCGATTGTATGAAGATGTCAGTGTAAGTCGACTCTTAAATATCTTTAACTTCTAAAGTATCTTAAACACTTTGATTGGTTCTTGTATTTATTTTGTTAGCAAATAGATTTAGATACTGTAAGGTAGCTGAGGTAATTCAAACAAATCAAAAGTTTTCTTGAGTTGCTTAGATCCGCTTATCAGCTTAGCAAAGCTTCTATACCGCGTCAAACAAATTGATTGAAACCACAACTTAAGTAATCGTTTCTTATGAAATGTTTCAAAAGTGATTCAGGTAGATATATATATGTTGGACTTTTAATGGAATTAAAGGTTGAATATTCAATTTTATAAATAAAACTAAAATTCGCCTTTGACTCCATCTGCGTGGTATTAAAAAACAAAAGCAAGTAGCTTATATGTTCTTCACGACTATCCTCTACATCTATGCCTAACTACATTGCGATCCGTTCATCAGTTTAGGCTACATTTAACAAATATCCATCTAAAGTTTTTATTTAAGACATTAACAAGAAGTAAGATTAATTAAAATGATAGCTAGAAAATGGTTTCTCCGAAAATATATCTTCTTTTGAACACTTTATAATAATCATAAATCATAATTACCCAAGGATGGTATACCATTTTAATTGTGCATAATATTTTTTAATCTTGCCAGCAGTTTTTTTTCTTAAATAAAAAAAATATAAATCTTCCTTAGCACTGGCTGATAACTAATGTTTTGTTGCTTTTAAATAGATAAAATCCTTTTTAACATTAAATACGATGTTTGTAGAATGATAAAAGGCGGCCACAACAGAGAAATATGTTCATACATCAGCTGTCACTTGAATGTCGACGGTATTTAGGCCGCCATTCGCCATCAAATATGTAACGTAACTGTTGAAAATGTTCCTGTATTCGTAAACAAAATACAAATAATATTTACAGCAATTTATAACGATAATGGTTTGATGTTAGGCGAATGCCTGCGATGCGATGTAGGTATCACCCGTATTTTTGTCAGTAGAGCAGTCTTAAATTGCGTTTCATAGATTTAAGAAGTTGCATCTCTTGGGAATATTCATGTTGTAAAAAGACATTTCCACATTATTAGAAAGGAATAGTTGGAGAAAAAGACTTTTAATTGTATGAAAATGATGCTTTTGTCACGTTTATGAAACCATTTTACTATAATCCTAATTTTCTGATATAAAAATGTAATTGTGTTACTCGAAAATTCGATACAAGTTTTGACAAAATGCCTAAATCCGTATCGGCATGTAAAAAAAATTCAGCATAAGTGTTTTTATCTTAGGAAATATCTACGACTAGCTGATCCCGTGCGACTTCATGAAACTTTTATTTTATTGTTTGCATATGTCAAATTATCAATTGCAAATGTCAAAATGACATGATATGATGACAACCTTGATTCCTTGATGTTGGCAGCAACTTATGGTCTCTTTTCCACATTAGGGTTTTCATCCAAAATATTTATCCTCTAAGTTTAATGGCGTTAAAATGTAGTCTAAAGCGTGACACAAGTGTAGGGTTTTTTATTAAAAAAAGAATTATTCAAAAACATGCTGTAATTGCTGACATCTTAGGCAACAAAGAAGAGTGTGGTTAAGCTTTATTATAATAGTATAAATAACCATTTGATACTAATTTTATGCCTATGTTTGAATAATGTTCTTTATTCGACATTTTTAAAGTAAACAACTGCATGTTGGCATTTCGATTCATTCAACAAGGGAGAATGAAGGTTTCATTTTATAGGTTAATTGAACGCATCGACCTAACCTTCGCCTCGCCGTCGACTCTGTTAATGGTAATCACAAAATTGAATAACAAGAAGCATCTTTTGTGCAATAACCGGGTTATTTGCGTCGATTGTTGACTTTCTAATGCGTAGGCCTTTAGGAAACCTAATTAGGTCAATAATTAATGTATACGCAAATCTAAAAGCGCGCACACCTTTGATGGAACTATCGCATAACTGTTTAGTCGCGGTTTGATTCCTATGAATTCAAGGGTGTGCGCCCACTCTGCAGCCACTAAACAGGGAAAAAATGTTTTAGCGGTGGAAGTTCGTGGTTATGAATATGTATGTAACATAACTATGTATGTATTTGTTAGAAGTAAAACTTTGATTACACAGTCAGTTTAGGGAATTAGTGCACTAAACATATAGTGAAACACGTGTATTAACTCTCGCCAGCACTGATTGGAGTGGAGGTCTTGTTTATATCTTTCACCATAAGTATTTATCACCACAAAGCTTTTGCTGTATTTTACTATCAATTTTTTTCAAGAGTATTTTGCAACTCTATGTATAAGAAGGTTTCAATAGTCGTGATTTGTATAAAAATTTGTGTCGTAAGCTGGTCACGGAATAATTAACGTATGATTAAGATATATTTTACTTGAACACTGTCTACGCTTTTTGTAGTAAAGTTCTGAGAATTTGGTGAAAATAATATTAATTGAAATAATTTTGTTGCTATCCACAACAATAGTTTCGAATATACCGTTTAAAATTCCCCAAAGATCCTAAAACAACATCTCAACATACTAAAATAATACCAAGGAACCCCAAGATATTATGATATTCTGTTACGTGCAGTAAAACTTAAGTTTACACTCCGTTAACTTTGTTTAGGTCGTTTTATTGTCATAGTTTCATAACTTGTTTAAGAATCTTTGTTACTAACTTCTCATGTTAAAGTTTTTAATACTACGGAGCCCGCAGACTGTCGTCTCTAATAAAAATTGTCTACAAATTAAATGCAATATTTATTCATATAAAAAGTGATATATTATAATTGCTTTATCACCATTCTATTTAATCCTTACTAATATTATAAATCCGTTAGTTTAGATAGATAGATGTTATACATAGCCTAATCTGCAGAACGAATCTCGATGAAGTTTGTCATAGATGTAGAGGAAAGTCTGGAAGAACAAATAGGTTGCTTATTTTTTTTTTTCGGTCACATTATTATAATATACAAAACCTATTCTTTGTTTACAAATTTACAAATATTTAAATACTAGCTGTTGATCGCGACTTCGCCTGCGTGAAATTAAAACTATAATAAAAAACATGGTCTATGTAACTCACAGAAAAATGACCTTTCTAATAATGAAAGAATTTTTAAAATCGGCCCAGTAGTTTTTGAGTTATTTCAATACATACAAAAATACAAATCTTTCCTCTTTATGATATAAGCATAGATTGTAAGTTTACTTACAAATGCAAGAGTTAAAACAAGGGCTTCCTTATTGAAACGATTTAGATTTAGTTGTTCAGAATTAATAGGCTCGTTATGTTGTTAAGAGATTGTATATAAATGTAACTATATGTTATGTGGAAAATAATAAGCATATATCTATTTACATACATATTTATAGAAAATGTGTATTAAGAAACGTTTGTGCCTCAAGGCGAGATTGCCGCTTTATCAAGATTTCGCTTTGAGTCTGGAAATTGTAAACACGTTAGAAACATTCACTACACTAATCTCTTTACTGTTAGTAAATTCTATTTGACTACGAAAATTTAATTACACGAATAGTTAATAATCTTTGTACAATCTGTATTAATTTCATAAGGTATATTTTAAAGCTAAAACGCTGTTTTTATATTAGTTTCCAATCGTGGTAAAGAAATATTATTACGATTGCTAAAAAATTCTAAAGAATCATTCAAGCGTTACGCTCAAATGAAGTTTTATTATCGTGCGTTTTTACTGTGTCAAAATCTTTGTAAAATATTATTATCTCCGTCTTCTTAAAGGGATTGTAAGAGATAAAAGTAGTAACATTTTTATACATGCGATCACATGGAAACCTACTGTTACAAAGGTTAATACGCTTACTGGAAATAACAAGCAGTAGACCCAAGTATGTTTTTGTTTTTATTACGTTTAATTAAAAGTAATTTCTCTGAACAGTTGACGTTCTTCCTACAATAATGCGAAAACCCATTGTAACGAAATGGGTTTTATTACTATTGTTATGTTGCATTAGGGACACTTAGGCTGTTTATTGTCTAATTACCCGACTGACAAAGAGCTACGCACGTAAGTTTGTTTCCATGTATTGTTTGTATGCATGTAAATTACATTGTAACGGCCAATAGTCTAACCACCGTCATCATCTAATCTAAGAATCAATTTAATTACACTTCACTAGGTGACATTACATTGGTCATCTTCCCATAAGTGTTATAGTCATATCAATAAGTACCGAGTTCAAATCCCACTCGCCATATTTTTTCTTTTTTTTTGAATTAAGTTATCGAGTTTAAATCGATACGTCGATTAGAAACAAAGAATTGATATCGATACATTGGTTTGAGAGAAGATATAAACATTTTCAAATCATGATTACGTTTAGCTTTTACAATAGTCTAATAAATTGAATCTAGAAATTACTTTTATTAAAACGTTTGGTTAAATTTTTCTACTGAAACTATTTAATTCACCTTAAAAAGTAAAACAAAATATCTTTAGTAGCTACTAAACGATGCTTGTAAAAGAAATGAGAATTAAAATTCAGTAACGTTTAGCTTCCGAAAAGGGCTCTTAGCAGTGGCCTTGTACATAATTTTACCGTTTTCTTTTAGTGTTCGGAATAACAAAAGTGAATAATGAAAAATATTTGCCTTTACATAAAATAAATTCCACAACAAAGACCTGAATAACTTAGGTTAATTTTGTTACTACAAAGTTAATGTGGTTTCTTGGTATATTAAAGCGTATCATATTTCTTATAACTGTCGTCCGCGACTTTGGTCTGTTAAGTTGAAAAAGCAGCTTATTATACTAGTATATATCAACTATCTACGTTGAATACTCGGATCACAGTCAGACGTAAATTAAAAAAAACAGTTTTTCGTTTTAAGCAAAGCAACTACATAATGTTCAGGATTCTTTGTTACAGACACTGCAATGACACTATTGCTCAACTTTTTAGTCCCGCTTTGATTCCTATCAGCTTATATGTAGGTGCGCACACTACTCGATTTTTAGTTGCGTAACTAAACAGTTGAATTGACAAAACAATCGACAAACGCACAATTGTGGTACAGTTTAGTAAAGTGTGTGCGCCCGCTCAAATTCTGATAAAAGGAAGGTTTAAATTTTAATTAAACATACACCCGCGACTAAGTACGCGTAATATTAAAAAAAAAAGCGAGTAGCCTATATGTTCTTCCAGACTATCCTCTACATCTATACCAAATTCATCGAAATCCGTTCAGCCGTTTAGGCTACAAACTCTAACAAACATCCATCCATCTAAATTTTCGCATTTATATTAATTAGTCTGATTTAACCAACGACATTATAACATACATGCTTAAATAGTCAATGTAATTAATGTAGATTTTCATTGGATGTTACCCATTCAATCTAATCTTACAGTGTTATATGAATTATATTTGTTAGCTAAAACAAAGACCCATTTACGTCATAAATAACGTTAATCGTATTTAATGTCGCGGTTCCCGAGGCATAGCAATTTCTTTTTATGTTTTATTTTATTTGCTTTATAAACAGCAATATTAATGTTATTATCACATGCTGTAATAAGATTTATTCTTTATTGAGATGTACGTATTTGTATAAAAATACCGGAATTACAATGCAATTTTTTTTTTAATCAAAAACTCATTGGTCTATTATCGAAGTTCAAAAGGTACTATCGAGAATCTGGCAGCTCTAATTTTTGGGTGAACTATTTCACGTATTTATTGATTGTTTTTAAAATGGGTTTCCACTCACAAAACTGGTATAGAAACACATTGCCATCTCTTTCGCTGTCATGGAATAAACTGAGATAGTAACATGTTTTGCACAGCAGTGGGACTTCTATACGTTATTTAAATGAATTCGAAGTATGGAATCCTTAGTAATGAAAATCGTATAAATTATGTAAATATTTCTTATTTATCTCCCCGTTGGTAAGATTTAAGGCTCGATAAAGCAATGGAGGTAAGGCGAAGTGATTTATTGCATTACGAAATAATTGGAGTGTTTCCTGTACCGCATTACCAATACAAATTTTACGGTTCTCGTTGCATGAAATGGCTCAATAGAACTGGGTCAGAAGTTCAATTTTATTATGAGTTTAGTAATTTCAAGTATGAAATATTACCTAACTAATATGTAGTATTCCGCGTGTATAAAACTACCAGAATATACTTGAAAATAACATTAACAAAAAATGAATGTACAGTCAGCTGCACAAATATGTATACAGTTTAATTTGTACAAACTTGTATATCCCTTAGGTAATGTTATAAAGAGGAAAGATTTGTATTTGTGTATGTATTGAAATAACTCAAAAACTACTGGGCCGATTAAAAATTCTTTCATCGTTAGAAAGATAATTTATCTATGAGTAACATAGGATATGTATTTTTCTTAATTCACTGTTGTAGCAACAGCTAGTAATAAAATATCCATGTATACATTAATGAATATGTACGTGCATACGTTTTTTTAAACCAAAGTCATAGACAAATTTGTAATGTCTTGTAAATGTATTTACATTTAAGTAGCTGACTGTACAAAGAGTTTTTCTTATTTCTGTATCTATAAGAATCTATTTATTTAGTGAAGAAATTTTAGATTGTAAGTCATAGCATGAAATTAAAAAAATCGTTTCCAAAATGCAAGAGAGTGTAGTCATTATTGTTCCGCTAATTGAATATGCTTTGACCTATCTACAACATAATGAAGCTATGTTTTCGAAATTGTATTATAAACAAAGCTTCTGCAGAACTGGTTTATAATTACATTTTCAGTGCGGTTCTTGTACAGTTAAAGGGAAGTTTATTAAGCTGGAATTCTTCAGTACAATAACATCAGTAATAATACTCGGAAACGATGTATTCTGGAATTCGTTGCTATAAAAATAACGTAGGCGTTTTAAATATATCGCTATTTTATTTGAATATTTGACATATAAAATCGTTTTATGATTTTTCCAGTAAAGAAATAAAGTTTTTCTAAAAAGCACATGTGAACTTTAAGTGACAAAGTTTTATAAATGGCTAATAGCTTTTACTTTATAAAAAGAAAACTCAATAAAAACTGGGCACAATTTGTAAACTTTAATGTCAGACGAAAACTTTTCTAAAGCTCGCGTGGATTTTAAAAGTTTGTTCTGTATTAGCTTTGCACGTAAACCCCGTTTCAATTTAACTTAAAATAAGAAAAAGTAAGTCAATATTGATTTAATTATAACTATTTAAGTATATTACGGTGTTATAAAGTTTAATCATAGACATGGAATTATTTAAAAACAATAATTTCAATTCATATTTATTTAATTAATTCAAAGAACTTTCGTGTATCGTATTACGTTTGTTAATCTTTGATTTTATATTTTTTAAATGATGTGATAAAATACTCTTTGATAAACTGGTTACTATGGTGATGTCTTGTTGTTAAGTCGGTGCCTATGATTAAAACAAAATTACGAAGTAAATAAATCATTTAATTCCCAACAATCATTTTAAAAATAAATGACAATTTAACCAACACTTTTAAGTATGTTAAAAGCATTTTCGTTTAGCTTTAATATGCATAAACATGTAACTTTAGCGTGGTTATTAAAAATCGATTTGAAATCAAAAAACTTATCGTAAACTTTAAAACGAACAGTATAAAGTGTGTACAGTCGCAGTCGATTTCCCTGAAGTCGTTTGTTGCGGTTATTCTACAAGTTAAGGTTGCATTTACCATTTGAAGTAGTACCATTTATTTCCGCAAGCGCTGTATTCAGCCAAGAGTTATTGGTTAACACAAATCTTACGGTACATCTGACTTGTGTACATTTTTCAATGCTACGTTTGTTTTATTGTAGATAAATATTGTAAGACATTAACAATAGTGTATTTATAACGTAGTTTTGTGGTGATGTTAGATTTAGATTATACTTAGAAAGAGGATATGAATAATAAGGGAATCATTTCGGATATGACATTGATGGAGATGTATGAAAGAATAGCATATGTGCCTACCCACTATAAGGAAAAGAGTAGGGTATTGTAATAGTAGATATCAATGATAGAGCAATTAATCAAATGATTATTAGGACTCAGAAATATGTCATAATTCGATCTTAACACATTGAACTCATACTTAAGTCGACTAGCTATGTTAGAAATCTCAGTACTACACGCACAGTCCGGTAATTTATTTTAATTTTATCAGATTTACAGGTGTACTCAGATTTATTCGAAGTTGTCTCTTAGATTTTATTAAATTTTTTTATATATTAATGTTACGTGTAAATATTCTTTGATAATTAGCTTTTTAATTTGTGACATGTTATATAATTTTGATACTCTTTGGATATAAAAACTGTAAGCGGTTACCATGGGAACGTTGGTTGTTAAGTCAGGGGAATGAGTAAAAATATAACTAACCTGGAATAAATCGTTTTAATTCGCAACATTAAGATGGCAAAGGAGCGAGGAGTGCCCGAACTCGCCAAAAAGGCGACGCGACCCCTGCCCATAAACAAGCATATCTATAACGCATAGACACTAAGAGATCATTGAAATTATTGTACCATTCTGGGTGTAATCTAAATATTTGTTTTGTAATTTTGTAGAATTCTTAGAAACAAATACAATTTAGCTAATCTGAGTTCATATATAACTATAGATTCGGTAACATAGCAAAGTTCACTGCAGTGTAGCAATTAACATAGAGATGAGTTCACGAAACTTAATTATAACCGGAATCAGAATATCTACAGGGAGCCGGACTCCGCCGCGTTTCCAAACTACAATATAATAATCGAATTACCTAGTTTTGTTCTTGATTGATAAATTTTATTATTTAACTGTAGTTATTTCTAACGTAGACTGGAAACTATTAGATGTTTTATTTAGTTAACGCTAATTGTTATATGCTTTTTTTTTTAAATTCCAGAGAATAATACTCAAAAATTAATACGAAATGAAATATGTACAGAAATAGTTCAGAATTTTCTAGCGTTGAAGTTTTGACCAATGTTTCAGAGACTTTATCGTCACATGATTTTTTAGTCGTATAAAATTTCATAACTTAAATATGATTTAAATTGATAAGTTGTAAAAGTATTTTACGATGCTATAGAATAAACGTTATCACTTTACATTACTTAGTTGTATTCACTTAGTTTTAGTAAAATTTCTATAGAGCGTTGGTCGGATGCTTGTAAGTTAAAATTGTTACTATTCTGAGAGCATCTTGAAAATAATTGGAGCATTTTTCTCACGGAGTTTGTTCGTTATTCTTTGTACCAGTAAAATAATTTTTAACAAGTTTTATGCTTAACAATACGAGTTTCGAACAAACTCGGGACCTTGTTGAACTGCGGCCTTTTGTTAGATTCGCTTTAGTTGAGGTTGCGTTTGAAGATTTGAAGCGTTAATAAACTTTGTTGTTAATCAAAAATCGTAACAGATAACGAAAGAAACTTTAATAATCACCAACTTGACCTTGTGCTGCTCATCCATACATCTCTATCAGCCGTCATATCTGAATCCACTCCCTTCTTAAGCATATCATTTTTCACACAATCTATCCACATTCAATTTTAACACTTTAGTAACTATTATTAATAATATTAGCATCAAAGTCAGCTTTTTAGAATGACTGAACAGATCTGGATTACAATCCATTCGGTCGTTCAGTACAAATTTGGATCAAAGATTACAATCTAGGATAGTGCATAGACTAAAAAGCAAAATAAATCTAGTTAATACCGTTAACAGTTTTTTTTAAATCCTACCCCATCGTAGTCAAGTAACAATTAACTGAAAATATCTCGGGCAAAAATTATTAATAATCCATACCTATAATCGATATTGTAAAGAGGTAAGTTTTGAAATTTTGTATATATTGAAATAACTGAAAAATTACTGGGCCGATTTTAAAAATTCCTTCATCGTTATAAAGGTAATTTAACTGCGAGTAATATATTTAGCGAATAAATAGCGAAGTCGCGAGCAACAGCTAGCAAGCTATAAATTCGATAATTTTAATTAATTCTTACAAAATATAAAGTTGATATTGTATTGAGTTTCTTTCATTCCTAGCTCAAAAGATAATAACGCTATACTTGTAATAAAGCTTGTGCCTCGCGGCGAAACTAACCCTTCTGTTTAAGATAATTACTTCTGAGACAGACATTGTGTTCACGCTGCGTAGACTGTCGTTATGATTTTGAACGTAGTAATTTTACATGTACATTCTCCGTTTTAAGGTACAGTGTGAGATTAGATCATTTCTATAGAAATTAAATGGATTTATTAATTAGTAAATCTTTAGTTTATAGAATTAAATGTTAAATGTGTTTTGATGTATACAAGGACGTGCGTATTTTGAATTAAATTATTTTGTTTTATAATTTCAAGTAACGCTTAAAATTTTACCACCTGATAGATGAAGCACATTTTATCATCGAGAATAAGGGGCAGATAAAAGTAAAAATCTAACTTCTAGGTGTATTGTTAACGCCGCAAAATTACGCATAAAAAGGACGCGTTCGTATCGTCACGTTGTAAGCTTAAATTTCGAACACGTTCTACACGGTTTAGTTAGAGTTATACGTAGGGATAGGGTATAACGTATCTGGAGCGAAAACATCGAAACTGGCTCCCTCTATGTTACCTAAACGAATATAGCTGTAAAATAAAATTGAACACTTTATGATAGCGAGACTAGTTATTTTATGCTTTTAGTTTGGTATCTTTTGATCTCATAAAGTTGCAAACGCATACAACATGATTCACTTATATCTAAATTTTTTATTATCTATACTAATGTTATAAAGAGGAATGACTTGCATTTTTGTATATAACTCAAAAACTACTAGACCGATTTCAAAAATTCTTGTATCATTAAAAAGTTATGTTATCACTGAGTAACACAGGCTATATTTTTACATTTTTTTTTAATTTCAAGCAGAGAAATCGCAAGCAACAGCTAGTCGTTTATATTTTACTTTCAAAATAAAAACCACTTGACACAAAGTATCTTTTCTAATAAGAAAATACCCTAAGGTAATAGCACGGCCCATAAACGAGAAAAACTTGCTGCGAGGCAACTGCTATTAAAACTTGAATCACCATTTTGTACAGCTTTAATGCACTTAAATAAACTATCAAGGCGAGATAACGTCTTCTTTGTATTTAGGTCACAGTAATTATTATACTGGGTTTAACAATCAGGTAATCAATGCGATTATAAGTAAGGATTATTATACATCGCTGGTTAAAGTCTAAATGTGTCCATATTTATTCCGATTCAACTAACAAAGGCGTCAATGTACACGTATTAGAACAACTGTCATGGATGAGGGCATTCGACGCGCAGACCGAGAACAAAGATTAAAATGTTTTGTACTTGATAAATGCGTGGAAACAGATCTATTTAAGAGGCTTTTCTAAATACTTTAACAAAGACAATACTGTCGAATAAACATGGAATTATATTCATCAAAGCGGTTTAAATCACAAAAAGCAAAGAACAAAGTTTAATTGGCAAACATTTGTGTGTTAATTCTTTGCTTAGGTCATCAAAGTTATTGTGGACACAGTTACTTTAAAAGTTTTGTATGAAATCTTAACTTTTAAGTAAAATGCGAATAAAATTGTGCATTTGGTCTCGTAAATCATACTGTCATACAAATATTATAAATGCGAAAGTTTAGATGGATGGATGTTTGTTAGAGTTTGTAGCCTAAACGGCTGAACGGATTTAGATGAAATTTGGTATGGATGTAGAGGATAGTCTGAAAAAACATATAGGCTATTCACTTTTGTTTTTTCAATTCCACGTAGAAGAAGTCGCGATCAAAGCTAGTATTAACTAATTTTGGTTTAAATGTTATATGTAGGTAACTTTACACTCTTGTATAAACTTTTTTAAACGCAGTTAACGCATACTCGAATTGTCCATGTGCAGTACACCATAGATGTACAATTACGAGTATCTAAGTAACTTTAAGGGGGAAGGAGGTGAAGTTGTCATTGAAAATACGGTCTAATTCGTGGTTTTTATATCTATTTTATTTTGCTTATATATTCACTATCGCTTCGCTGTATGTTTACCTTATCTTGTAAAACACTATGAGCTTTAATATTTAAAGAAATAAAATTTATCAAATTATAATCATTCCATGCTATAGGTGTTAATACAAAACAATTAACTCTTCAAGTGAAAATACAATGTATCATCTTCCACAAGAGTGTTGCACTTAAATCTCGAAATAGGATCGACTCCGCCATCTCGGAATCAAATAAAAGCGACAAATAGAATTCCGTACTTTATTCGACGTATAGGTCGTCCCAACGGATATTGTATCATTGATCCTCGACTCGTATTTCTCTCCAAGATCTCGAACCCAAGCGGGTAAGCTCTAAAAATTGAATATAACATTCAATTTTATTGAATTAGACATTTTATTACTTTGCAACATTTATCTGGTCACTTGGAGGTTGTCCTTTGCTGAGATTTTGATGTCGGTTGATGTGGAATGGTACGATTGAATTTAAAAAAGTTGAGATAAACATTTTATTTATTACTAGCTTTTGCTCGCGACTTCGTCGGCGTGAGATTAAAAAATCAAACAATAAAAATAAACTATGTTACTCACTGATAATATAGCTTTTCAATAGTGTAAGAAATGAAACGAGGAAGAATTGTATTTTTGGATTTTTGTATATACATTTGATTTAGGTAAAAACTACTGTGTCGATTTTATCAATTCACCATTAGAAAGGTAATTTTCCTGTAACATAGGCTAAATTTTTTTTATTTCACACGGGTGAAGTCCCGAGCAACAGCTAGTTTAGAATAAGCCGATTTAATTCTACTTAACAATTGGTAACGATGGTTTATTTTAATAAATAACCAAAGTAGGCGATAGCAAGCATTTAACATCAAGTAAGACGTTACGTTTTTTCTTCAAACTTTTCTTTAGACTATTTTATCCTATAAAATTAGTTTATATACTTGTATATCGTTCTACTAAACTATTCAAACATTAGAAGAATATATAAAAAAGGTAAAATAACATCGACATAAAATCATGCGAGTTTTCTGTAATTGAAACCAAAAGGTCAATCTACGTAAGCGACACCACGATATATTTTCAATCGTACTCTATACCAGTCTAGCATCGATAAAGCTACCTAACAGAATATCCAGTCGAGAATCGAGAAACAATTCTGTAAATTCAAGGCCCCTCGTTGGAGAGATAATAAATTTGTACGCGTCTATCGATAGATCATTTGTTTTATCTAAAACGTATTTTACAAAATATTTTGAGAATTACAAATATTTTTTTAATACAAATTAAACGCAAAAAAGAAATTATATTGAAGAAATGAAGAATTCTGGTAAAAATTAATTAATGGAACCAAATGATAGATGTCGCTGTTTTAAACTGATATTAAAATAAACAAGCAAGTTTAATTTATTAGAGTTTATTATCATTATCATTGTGAAGTTAAAATTATCACATAAAGCAGGACTTTCCGTATGTTAATAACATTTTAAATGCGAAAGTTTAGATGGATGTTTGTTAGAGTTTCTAGCCTAAATATGAACGGATCTTGATGAAAATTGGTATCGATGTTGTGAATAGTCTGGAAGTTAACTTTGTTTTTTTTTTTATAAAAATTCATACGGACGGTATCGCGGTCGAAATCTATTTAAGAATTCAACCTTGGATTTATTAAATCTTTCCGCACTTCTCATTATGTTGAATGTTATTTTATTTCGTTTACAAAAGGGGAGGTTGATAGACAGTGACGTTACAAGCCCGCGATAATAGGTCGAGTAAGACATTTATTTGTTTCGCTGCTCATAAATACAAGAATGTCTGGAGTCTAGACGGTACTGTAAACAATTATGGCGATTCGTTTACTAGCTTTGTCAGCCTTTGTTTTGAGTGAAGTTTACACAGAGTAATTAAGGAGATTAGAATAGTTGCTCGACTATGAATCAAATTAAACAAAAGATAGTAGAAAATATAATAATATCAATAAATGCCAGACTAAAAATTCCATTAAAATTTTTCCGTCGGTTATCTTTGTCGGTTTATATGGCGTGATGACACATCTTTTTACATTTGTGTCGACAATGGAAGCCCTAATGGCCTAATGGTTAGCGTTACGGATTTCCGATCACGTGGTCGAGAGTTCGAAATCTACTATCCGACTATTGTCGTAAACCACTTTTGGCACGTCTAGAGCTATTGGGCGGTATTGTAATGGTATAAAAGATGGTAGTAAGACAAAAGAATACTAATATTCTATTTTAAACACGCCAATAACGTTAATCCCAATGTCTAATCAATAGATTTTTGTATTAAAAATTAAATATAATACGCGGTATTCAATTTAACATTTTTTGAGGGTAAATTATCAAAAAGGAAATATTAAAATTTGGAAAACCAGATATAAAATAGTTCAAATAAGTATAACAAGAATGTATTATTGACTGAGGTTTCTACAATGGACAAATTCCCTTTCTTCATTCCTGACCCTTTATTAAGTCTTCTGCGTTCCCTTGAAAGTTGTTTATGTCTTTGACCGTACTAGAGTTTTATATCGCTAGCGGTTCTTTACGTCTTCCTTAAGGGAAAACTGTGGAATAGAATAATTTTATAGTGTACCCGTTGTATAACTACGCACAAAATTTTAATAATCTCTGTGTTTTTTAGATGACAGGTTAATTTTCTTTCAGTTTATTTACAGCCATGAATGTAAAGAAATGCTAAATTGATTTTGATAACCAGTTTATTTCCATTGGCATTACTATTGAGCCTAGAATAAACTAAGTACATAGAGTACTAGTATTCCTGGATTCAAGCTACTATGTACAATGAAGCAACTGTTGAATTGTAGCATTTGTGACTCTAAAGCAACAATGTCATCGAAGTAACTGTGTACAGCACAGCAAATGTGTAATTGAAGCATCTATGTACAATGAAGCAACTGTTGAATTGAAGCATTTGTGACTCCAAAGCAAAAATGTAATCAAAGTAACTGTGTACAGCACAGCAAATGTGTAATTGAAGCATCTATGTACAAAAAAGCAACTGTGTAATTGGAGCATTTGTGACACCAAAGCAATAGTGTAATCGAAGTAACTGTGTACAGCACAGCAAATGTATAATTGAACCATCTATGTACAAAAAAGTAACTGTGTAATTGAAGCATCTATGTACAAAAAAGCAACGGTGTAATTGAAGCATTTGTGACTACAAAGCAACAGTGTAATCGAAGTAACTATGTACAGCACAGCAAATGTGTAATTGCAGCATCTATGTACAAAAAAGCAACTGTGTAATTGACGCAACTGTATACAGCAAAGCAACTGTGTACAACAAAACTGGATAATACTTTGTACAATACAATATCGATATGGATCGATAATCAATGATTCATGAAATCAATGAAACACCAATATTGTAAAATGATATTAAAAAATAACTTGACAAACTTAAGGTGCTTTATTTTGCTTCTTTATCTTATGCCAAAGCTTTTCAGTAATTTAATAACAGATTTTAAGCGCGCTCGCCTACGCTTCGCTGATCAAAGGGGTCCCTTTGTTTTCATAGATTGCCTGTCAACCGCGTTGTACACCCCAATTTCGACGTAAATTTAACTCGATATTTTCAAGTTTAATGTACTCTGTGTGAAACAACATATAAATTATTGGTTAATACAAAATTGGTTAAACCCAATAATCATTTATGATATATTTTTAACTAATATTTTATTCATGTTAACGTGAAAGACATAGTTCATATATGTACATCAAAGTACAGTGTGTTCAAGAAAGAACATCTTTCATTGTGAATTACGACTAAATTTTGAGTAATGGGCGACTGCTAGTTATACAAAATTAACTTAAAATCAGTTCATATAAGATCTTAATTATCCATTCAGTCTTGTTATAGGTTATTGGTGAATAATGAAGAAGGTACATATATGTTCCAAGTCCCTACGGCTCCGCATTCTCGTTGACCTAAAAACCTATAAATATACGTTTGTGTGAAACGTGTGAAAAGAATAGAGCGTTAATAATGTTTACGTTAAATTCATTTGTTTACGAACCTTTTTAGTCTTGTTTCGAGCACAAGCTGTTATTATTGTCTATACTAATATTATAAAGAGAAAAACTTTGTTTGAATGTAATGAGTAGGGCCAAAAACTTCTGGGCCGATTTTAAAAATTCTTTCACGGTTAGAAAGGTAATTTATCTGTGAGTAACATGGGCTATATTTTACAATGTTTTTTTTTAACTTCACGCGGACTGCGTCGCGGACAAAAGTTAGTAATTTATATTTTTAAGTACGATCTGTTTTTAGAAGAACACATAGGCTACTTACTTATTTTTTTTAATTCCAAGAGGTAGGAATCGCGGGCTAAAGCTAGTAGTGTGTTATTTTAATGAATTTATAATATCTAACATTTCTCGAAGTTGGATAGCAACGATCATTTTGTTTCCCATTAATATTAAGATAAGGGCCGAGGCTGTATTTCCCTAATGTCTCTTGCAAAAGAGTATTTAAGGAGCGTTGATTAACGCTAAATATCATTGTTTCTGTGATACTGTTAATTGTTTAATCAATATAGAAACAGGACTGAATCAAGACATTATGACGTCAGTGTCTAGATTTAGATATAATTTTGTTTGAATAAGGAACCTAGCTTTCTTTTGTTTTCTTTTATTCACATGTTCACCTTTACGTCATGCTTGTTCTTTTCTCCAATCTAAATTATAAGAATTATTTAAAATTCATTACATTTAAAGAAACCAAAAATTTTTATCATCCATCATCCACTTGCCCTTATCCCTTACGAAGGGTCGGCACAGTATGTGCTGCTCTTCCATACATCTCCATCAGCCGTCATATCTGAATCCACTCCTTAAGCATATCCTCTTTAACTCAATCTATCCATACTTTGTTCGGTCAAAATTTTTGTTTTACGTAAAATGGTTTATTTGACGATAAATTTGGTTTATCTTCCATATATTGTCTTAACAATAGTCCGGTTCCTCTGTTGATTGACACAAAACGTGTATTTGCACAGCTTAGATAACCCAACGGTTAATTGCAGACGTCACTGGAATTCTGATTGAGAAATCTATTCAACTAGAAAATAGCTAAACCACATTGTTAACTGTGATTGTTAATACAGATCTAACTAGATTTAGTATTTGGTATTACTATAGTCTTACTTTTAGTTTGTACTTTTAGATGGATGGATTTTTGTCACTACATACATACCTCCAGAACGGATAAACGGATCATATTTTGACATGCTTTAACAGTGGTAGAGCCCGCTTTAACATCTTCGCATGAATGGGATGGCTCTCCCTGTGAAATACCACGACCACACAGAAGACAGGAGTAAAGTGGGTGCAATTCTGCGTTTCGTCCGATGAGTGTGGTGCCGGAGGCCCAACTTTAGTCCCTTTTCCTTTCCGCTCTTTTTCTTACAAGAATAGGATGGGAAGGGAACGTGGATTTGACGGTAGAGGAAACGCATACAAAAGGAGAAACTCCCTTTTATAATATGCGCGTCGCCTCCTCCGTCACTTAAGAGTAGGCAATGCATTCGCTATTGCGAATGTCGATTGGCAGCGGTCGCTTTACCAGTTTGGTGGATTCAGGTGGCCGCTTGCTCGTTTTCCACCTTATGATATAAAAGAAAATTGCTGAAATCTGGCATAGATGTAGAACATCGCTTGGAGGAAGGTATAGTCTATAACTAATTCTGTGTGGACGAAGTCGCGGGTTACAGCTAGTTACATAAATCACATGTGTTAATTTTAATCTTTAGATAAATTTATCCTTACACACTTTCAAAGATTTCATTTTCAATAAAGAATATTAATAAAAAACCCTTAGGGAAGGACACTTTAGTGAAGGTCAAAGCCACAATACCTGAACCTATTCTCAAAGGACAAATTAATGTCACCTTTCAACTACAAAAGATTCTATCATATAACTTATGTGTGGTAGAGAAAAGTGATTTAATACTAATACAAGATTCAATCAGTCTATTCTTTTTACTTCACCCAAAAATATTAAATTAGTTTTAATGAAATGCGTACGATTGGAGTGAATTTAGATATGTTTGATAGAGATATGTTGAAAATAGTATGAAGAACAAAGTTATGATATATTGATTGACCAATAAAAATATTTTTATAATTGTTTTAAAAACTATATCTAAATCTAAAAGTCTAATCTCATCTCTTACTAACATTATAAATGTGAAAGTTTGGATGGATGGATGTTTGATACAGTTTGTAGCCTAAACTACTGAACGGATATCGATGGAATTCGGGATAATTGTAGAGATTAATCTGGAAGGGAGCGTCGGTGGCTCAGTGGTTTAAGCACTGGACTTGTAATCTACAGGTCTTGGAATCGAATCCCGCCAAGTACCAATGTGATTTTCGAATTTTTGAACTTCGTTATGTAGATAATTTACCCGACGTTCTTAGGGTGAAGGAAAACATCGTGATGCAACCGGCACATATCGGCGAAGAAATTCAAAAATATGTGTGAAGTCAACCAACCGGCATTGGGTCAGCGTGGTTGACTATGGCCTAGTCACCCCTGATTAGGGTAGGCTCCGAGCCCCTCGGTGGGGACATATAGTGAGCTGTTGATGAATCTGGAAGAACACATAGATACTTTCTTTTGTTTTTTAATTCCACGCAGAGTCGCGGGCGAAAGCTAGTCATGTATATATCTAACAAGGGACTGATTGTATGAAGTCTTATGTGAACAGTCTTATGACCTAGATACGTAGTAAGCGATGGAGTGACTGCAATTATTTTACAAACAAAGAATAGCTGGAAGATGCAGCAAGACTGGAAATGACATGATTTTTTTATTTGCTAATCTAGTGTAGATTCCATAAGATTGTAATAATAGTAAGAAATGTGAATATGTATTCCGCGCTGAGTTTGGCCCTATAAGTTATTTGGATAATAAAAGGCTTAAAAACTCGAACACATTATAATTCCTAACAAATTTCAGTTTTATTGAAGGTCCTTCACCGTTTTAATTGAGCTCTGTGACCATTAAAACGTATAGGTGCATAAATTAATTTGAGCAATGAAAATAGAAAACATAATACACACGAAACTGGTGCTAACAGACAGTATTATGTATTATCTTCGTCAAATAGTTTAGTCTAAACTCTAAACAATGTAATATAATAACAGGTCGGTTAACACAAGCTTCATACGAGTACAATTAATGGCCTAAGTTTATAGAGAGCAACTGGACTGATTTACGAGCGTTTCCAACAAACTCTTGATTACCAAGTGGCTATGAGTTTGAAAGTCGGGATCTAGTATGACGTCATCGTTAAACACTAACAAGTTCTAGAAGCTTATAGAAATGTGTTTAATCAAATTAGATTACATATTAATTTCAACAAAATGTCATTGACGGAACCAAAAATGAACAAACAAAAGAAGTTAAAGGAAACGCGATCAACGTCAACGTCAAAGATGTGTACAGTGGACAACCACAGATTCCTTGGTTCCTTGCTTCGTTTGGGCGCTAGAGAGCTCTAAAAGCCACTTTGGATAAAAGCAAGTTGGATCAAATCGTCATAATTTCGACAATATGTAGTCCATTGTACTTGTCTTTCCCGGACACCCTATTTTAAAGATGGAAGAAAATGACAAATCACGTGTCAATGTATTTAAAAATTCATCGCACATCGCAAATTAAATAGTGAAAAGTGACGTCACGGTACAGAACCTTCTAGAAAAGTTTGTAAAGAACGTATAGAATCCTAAGCATAGCCTCTTCATTAGCAGCGCAATTTGCATCTGAATTGTATGTAAGATAAACCGTTAATTATTCAGAGTGGATGCTTTGAACGCCGTTTGGCTTCACTAATTGTCTCTAAGCGCTCATGCAAGTACGATGCCGCAGCCACAAATCACGTGTACGATTGCAATCCAAAGCCGGGGACGCTCAAAGACATTGGCTATGAATTATTTAGCTAACGTAAGCTTTTCCTGCTCGTTTCACGCTATTAAACGACTTTAATCTATTGTTTATTTCTTTTAGGATTCCAGTAGATTCGTTAGAATAGCTATTTCTAAAATGCCTTACGTGTATTCAAGACATGTCGATGGAAATAACCAATTATGAGGCAGTATTGAGCGTTTTAGTAACATTTTCTGTCGAAGACGAAGACCTATTAGCACGTACGATCTTTCGACTGCATCATTACTTTCTTCAGGTGGTATCGTGATCAAGAGCTAGCTTAACAATCATAAAAAAATCTCTTCAATACTCCATTTATTTTTATTATTACGAACCAGTCAGTACTTAATTAACATCGGTGTCAATTAAGGGTATTACAAAATATTTGCCCGTCTTTATGTTAGAGGCAGAAATTCATTAAAAACTCCTTTAAACTTTTTAATCTGTGTTCGTTTTTTAAAAGTAAAACGGTATATTCGTCCTAAACGACAAACTGTAAAGGTCAGACGATATATCACCTTGCGACCTCTATATCTCTGTACGTAACCGATCCCAGAGCAAACAACAATAAAGCTGTGCGTAACAGAGTATCAAAATGGTAGATAGGCCGTTGTAAATTCCTAGTCCCTCGTTCTGGGATAATAAATGTTTACGCATCTCTAGATCGATGGGACTCCCTAAAGATACTAAAGCTTAAGTTAAGAAAACGGAATTGTTTCTGCCTTTATCTTGCAATAAAAACCGAATCAGTGAGAGATCGTTACTTTATTAGGTGTTAGATCTGTGGCCATTATTTCAATCTCGAAATGAAACGCTCGAACAAAACGTATAGTGATCTCGTTTATAATTATTGAAAAAATTGAGACAACTATATTTCTGTACTTGTGATTGAAGTGGATTAACTTTACAGCAGTATGGTGTAGTCGTGATGCTACTGTGTAAAACCTTGTACACACGTTCAGTTTAATCTGAATTTTCCGATCGTTCAAATAAATCTAACTTAAAAAAGATGAAACTGACGTGTGTAGCAGGCTTTATATTTCTATTTAACAAATACAAACGTATCTAAAACTTACCTTTATTTATATATTAGAACGATTTCTAAATAAAATGCAAAGCTCACAAACAATGGACGTACAAAAACGTAAAACAATCTAACATACACGTTGCAAAAGTTTTATTTACAAAAACGTTTTACTTTGTTGAGAGAATGTATTCTTTGAGGCAAACAATGTAGAAAGTGAAGTCAAAAGAAAGAGTGTCCCGCACACAGGGATTTATATAAATAAAAAGAAAGTTTTTACACATACATAGACGTGAGACTTAATAAAACGGTCCACAACAAAGAGCTACAAGTATGGCCTTTAAAAGAACCGCAATTGATAGTAAATTCAGATAGAATTTATCGAGGACCCTTTTCAATGTCTGGGTACATTTAGGATGATTTTTATTAGAAATTCTTCAAACGTATAACATATTAAAAGTAAAGTTAATATAGAATATTCCCAAAAAATTGGAAAACATTCGCCGATTTTTTAACTTCAAGAGCAATGATAGCGTAAAATTATTTGATAGATAAATTTCGATTTTGTTTACATAATTAAGCGTTAAATTGAAACGATATTTATTTATCTTTATGGTAGACTAGCTGTTACCCGTGACTTCGTCCGCGTGAAATTAAAAAATAATAAAAAACATAACCTACGTTCCTCGCAGATAAATTGCCTTTTTAACGGTGAAAGAATTTATAAAATCGCCCCAGTAACTTTTAAGTTATTTCAATACGTACAAAAACACAAATCTTACCTCTTTATAATATTAGTATAGACAGGTATATGTAGATTACAGATTTTTGGCGTTGAATTTTTATACACTCAATTTTGAACAACTACGAAAACATAACTATGAAAGTTTGCTTCGAACGAAAATAACGTAAAAAATAAATATACGCTCTCGCTCTTGATGCGTCGACACACAAGGCTTTGATCAAAAGCCGCCATCTTTGTTATCATGGAACCTATCGACTTCAGCGTATTGTTGTTTTTGTTGCGTGTATTTTTCGTTTCGCAGCGCCTTTTTCCTGGGAAATAGATTTTCTGTACAGGTTAAGATGACACGGCGTAAAGGTAACATTAAAAACATAAATATAATTGGTTTAACCTAGAGAGAGTAAAAATAGATAGGACATTTTTTTATACTTTCGGATCTCATAATGCTATTTGATCTGAGGTTCATTGACATCCGCAACGTCGAGGTAACTGCAAATGCGATGCCGGTCTTTAAGGGAGTACGTTCTCTTTAATGGCCCTAAGACGTCATTGTTTGATTACTTTGCAAAAGTAACAATGTTAAAACGTTCCTAAGAAGTGTATTTAATAGCGTATTAAACATAATTGTAGTGTGTACTCGTAACCGAGTACGTCGATTTCACCGCTGATGTTAAGGTTCTTTTCCACTTTGCAATAACCAATTAGGTAACTTTTGTATTTTATTACTGTATATTGTAAACTCTCTTTTATTTATTACAAACAAGTTTTTTTTTAAAATATCGAGTTACAATGGACTTATTTAGTTTTAATAATGGTTAACGTCGTGAGCCGAGTGAAGTCGAATGAGTTTTATCTGAAGAGAAGATTTAAAACACAATACAGTAAATCCTAATTGCTTGTGAATATTTACATTTACATTTACATTTACATTTACATTTTATATTCATTGACTCTTAAAACTTTGGCTTGGGAATGTCTATTATTAAAATACTTTGACCGCTTACTGTGTACAATATCTGAAAATTTTTCAGACAGTTTAAAAAATTAATTAAAAAATTAAAGGAAGGTATTCCATTAGAGTTTTTATTACTTATTTTAATTTTAATACGAAACATCTCTATATTAAGGTAGCTTTTGACCGCGACTACGTCTGAATGAAGTTAAAAAAAAAGTAACCTATGTGTTCTTATAGACTATCTTTTAAATCTATGCAAAATTTCATCAAGATTCGTTCACTAGCTACAAACTCTAACAAACATCCAGCCATCTAAACTTTCTCAACTATACTAATATAAAGAGGAGCGATTTGTATTTTTGTAAGTATTGAAATAACTCAATAACTACTGGGCGGATTTTAAAAATTCTTACACTGCTAGAAAGGTGATTTATCTGTGAGTAGCATAGGTTATATTTTTGTTATTTTTTTTTCATTTTACGCAGGCGAAGTCGCGAGCAACAGCTAGTTAGTTATATTAGTGAGATATATTGGTACTCTTGACTCTTTAAAAAGAATAATAGGACCAACAGTAAGTTCTAATAAGTGTTAAAGCAATCTTACGATTAAGTATAATTAGGACTGTACTAATTAACTTTTAACGCAAATATCATGGCCATAAATTAGGCGTGAGATTGCAATCTTCAGGCTCGATGTTCAAACACATTTGCTATGAATTGTTTACCATACATTAAGTAAGAGGCGTATCACTTTAATGAATGATATTGTTCGTTTTAATATAATTTAAACTTCAATCTGTAGCTCTTTGTAAATTGATAAATACGAAAGTGGTATATTAAATTACATTTATTTGCTGCTGAATTTGAGCTACCGCATGATTTGTTCTAATGTCCACTCTAAGCTATATTTTAACGACCTTTGCCTTTAACACGCTCACTGCGTAACAGGCCGATATCGGCCTGATGCGGTACTTAAGCTGGTGCTGGTGTGATCCTTTCACTAGTGCTAAACGATTGTCTCAGGTGTATACATTACATTACATAAAATGTATACATTATGTTTCAACAAAGTTTAAGCAATTTAATGTATCCTAGTACTGGTGGGTCTAAAAAGACCTGCCAGGTACTGGCTGAAAAATCAATGGGGGCGCATTTCGGCCCACCGCCTCACCATATGAAGAATTGTAATATTACTTGCCGCAGGAACCGTGTTAACCTATCATACTTGTGGGGAAACGACTTAACTTTTTAAGGATTTTGCGTTTCGATTTGTGTTTTTGTGTGACTGACCACTGTTTGCCTTGAAGAGGCAATTACAGATTCACCAGGCTTGAGGTAGCCTAGCGCAGATGGCGCTTAGCCTAAACCTCGTTTATGAGTAAGCGATTAGTGTTCTCCCAGAATCTTGAGTTAGTCAAGATATTGTTACTTTAATGAATAGTAATCAATACAGTTCTTAAATTTTCTAATTATGATAACTAGTAAGAAACTTATAATAACAATTAACCACAATTTCACAAGTATTGGTTTGGTATTTCTACGGTCAAAGTTCAAGAGTTATTTAATTAAATTAGATTGAAAACTCGTAATAAGATCGCTCTCGCTTCAAAACTCGAGTTGTGACGTAACATAAAATTCTGGGGTCGTTCAACAAGTTAGAAAATATACTAATGATGTTTTTATTGATGAAACATTGCTAAGTATGAATTTATTACACGGAAAATGAATCTCTTTCCTGAAATAGAAAAATTTCACCTTTAAATGAGCGGAACTAAATTTATTTGTAATATCAAACGATAACATTGGTTTTTACATTAGAAAAAATCCTAGATATTACTAAAGATACCATCATCACCAGCTCACTAAATGTCCTAACCGAGGGGCTCGGAGCCTACCCTAATCAGGGGTGACTAGACCATAGTCAACCACGCTGGCCCAGTGCGGGTTGGTTGACTTCACACATATCTTTGAATTTCTTCGCCGATATGTGCAGGTTGCATCACGATGTTTTCTTTCACCGTAAGAATGTCGGGTAAATTATGTACGTATGAAAATTCGAAAAACCGTAAATTACATTGGTACATGGCGGGATTCGAACCCAAGACCTGTAGATTACAAGTCAAGTGCACTGAGTGCACCACTGAGCCACCGACGCTCAAAAAAAGATACAATACTTATCCTTAATTTAGTTTTTGTAGTACTGAAACACTGTTTTTTTTTAAATTATTTTCAAACAGTGTATCCTCGCAATTCCGATCTATAGTGCGAAGAATCCGTTATATTTGTTGCCACAGATTGCCTATCAACTTCAGTTTATTGTTTTTAAATCGTATATGTTTTTGATTGAAAATATATCCCAATATATGAGTAAAACGAACACATAACGCGGCGCAAGTTCTACGTTTTATTAGGGTAGAGAGCGGTACTTTTTTGTTTTCTTAAGAAAAATAAAATACTTGCTTTCACAATTACCTAAACATTTAGAAGCTCAATCTAATCATGAAACAATATATAATAACCAATTAAATTAATTATAACGCATATTTTGTTACAAGATAACGGTCTTATTGCAATATCATTGTGAAAGGTTTTTCTTAGATGGGTAGGAAATAAATTACCTCAACTGTAAAGAATGTCACCAAGTCTGATAAAGATCAGGTGTGAAACTTCAGTCGGCCACAAACACGTCCCGTTTGCCTAGAAAGCTAAAACTTTGCATAGTCATTATGTAATGCAATGTTGGTAGAACTAACAGCACAGACAATTTCGTAATTTTCGCTCCGAAGCGGCGAACATTTCCGATGAAAGCTCACTCTATTATGTACAACATTAGAGATAATGTTAGGCTCTGTGCTATTTCGGTGCCTCGTAATTGTTACATTGTTGGGTATATTAAAAACATAAATGTTCACGTATTAACTTTTAGATTATGTTTATGTCTATTTATTGGTTCATTTTATTCGATTTATTTTGTCGTGTCAAGTTTTTAGGTATTGTTTACTGTTTAGTTTTTGTCTAATTCATCTAAAAACGTATAGTTTATTGACATTTAGTGATGATGAATTTAAATAACTTTTAATAGTTATATTATTTAGTCAAAGTGTTTTAAATAGAAATTTTCCTTCTATTTCAGTGCCAGTATCTTAGCAAACTAATGCAGTTTCCCGCAAGAGCACGTCATTCAGATTACGACACGAACACATTTTGCTAGCCTAGAAAAAGCTCAGAAAGCCTAAACTTAGTTGTATAATAGTTGGATACGACAATACATATATACTAATATAATAAAGTGGTATGATTTGTATTCTTGTATGTATTTAAATAACTCCAAAACTACTGGTACGATTTCAAATAATCACGCAGGCAAAGTCGCGAGCAACAACTAGTTTGGAACATTTTGGTAGCGCTCTTTTTTTTAGAATAAAATAAGACCTATGTTACTGATTGATATGGCTATGTTTAATACTATTTATCTTATTCCAAAAATGTATCGAGCAAATATAGTCCATTGTGTAATAATGTTACCTTGGTTATGTTTTTGCTAAATTTATTATAACTTTTACCAAAGCGAGATTGTGGTTACCAGTAAGTTATTATCCACTAGCTTTCGCCCGCGACTCCGGACACGTAGAATTAAAAAAATATTGCCCATTTGTTCTTCCAGACTATCCTCTACGTCTATGCCAAATTTCATCGAAATCCGTTCAGCCGTTTAGGCTACAAACTCTAACAAACATCCATCCATCCATACATCTAAACTTTCGCATTTATAATATTAGTATGTTTGTCGTAAATGATGTTGTTGTTTGTAAACATTTTCATTAATTTACAATTCAATAGCCTCTAACATTTATCGTGTTAAAAACTAGAACTCTAAAGCTAGGAGTTATCCGATTAAAAGCGGGTAAAAGTTGAAGACATATCAGTTGGAAGTTCAACGATCCTCCAATAGGATTGAATTGAAAAATCTTTAGAAGATAGCCTGGACTATTCCGAAATCGAATAATGCCTTGAAATAGAATTTCGCACTTTATTCGACCAGTCCAACGTTTCGGATATCGTACGTCTAATCTTTGGCGCAAACAATTTTTGTGCACCGTAATGCTATCTGATAGATTTGGAATTGATATTTTTATGGATTTATTTTTAACTGAAACACCTGTGTAAGGGCATCTAGTACAAATGTATATGTCATACGTTGTTACAAAAAAGCACTTAACTATTGACAAGAGTACATTAAGTTACTCGTAATACAAATGATTACTGATACAATTGTGCCATATGCTCATATTATAGTTAGCTAAAAAAAAAACATCGCAAAAAGCGCCCCTTATACATACACTAACAAATTATTTGCAAATTTTGTCGATGACGTCACCAATACTTTCTCGAAATTTCTAGTGCTAGGCTCTTTTATTTAGGGTCTGTCCCACCAACTTATAAATTGTCTGATAACAATACAACGTGTAAAATATGTGATGGTAATATCAGATTTTGTTACCTGATATGACAGTGACGTCATTTTTAACCTATCTGAGTCTCTATCAGCCAGTGGTGGGCGGCCCTAAGTCTAGTTTACTTGATATCGTTGGAAACGTATAGAAATAATGACAATAACTTCGATGTTTATTATATTTTGTATAACGAGTAAGCGAACCTAACTGCAGTTATAATGCCAAAGTAAACTCAACCATTCATTATTCTGTATTGACGTTTGAACGCTATTTGCCATCACAAATTGCTCCAGAGCCATGTTCCGGCAATTACCTGGCGATTACCACAAATTACGTAGCCCGTTGCAATGGTGAGCTAGGATTTGGGGAGTTATTGAATACGATTTAAATTAATTTGGGGTTCTTAAGAGATTTCATTTGGTTTTTGATGACTAAAACAAGACTATTACAATTGTTTATTTGTAAAATCTGTGTATCTAGTACTGCAAAATTAAATTGCCGACTTACATTGAACATGTAAACGATTGATGTTCAAATATTTTTTAATAAACACTAAATTAGTTAATGTTACTAATATTACTAATGGGAAAATTTAGATGGATGGATGAATGTTTGTTTGAGTTTGTAGCCTAAACGGCTTAACGGATCTTGATGAAATTTCGCATAGATGTAGAGGATAGTCTGGAAGAGCCCATAGGCTACTAACTTTTATTTTTTTTAATTCCACAAGGACGGAGTGGCGGGCGAAAGCTTGTAATTTTATGAAAGCGTAAGTTCGTATGTTTGGATATGTATCTAAATGGCTGAAGGGATCTCAATGAAATTTGGTATCAAGCTCATATGATGGTTAACTATTTTACTTTAGTTTCGCGGACGGAGTCGCGGGCGACAGCTACTTGATTAATACTATGTTTAATATTGAGGTGCTCTATAACGTTCTAAACTCGACCAATTTAAGATGTCATATAAAATCTTTTTCACTTAGAGACAAGTCAACGATGGTCTCTTAAACACATTCAAACTGACTTTAGGGATCTGATCTCAATACGAGATTTACTTGACATGAATTGGAAATAAAGTAGACCGTTCGACACGATTCTCACAAGTTTAGATTTTTATCACGTAAGGTTTCTATTTCAATTTCAGTGTAGAAATCAAAAATAATTTTATATTGACAGTAACTGACGTTTTTATCAGCACGAAATTAAAAAGTAGCAAAATTTGCGGCATAACTCAAGTTATAACAACGTAAAGTGAAAAAGAAACTATCTAAGACGAACTCGGCTTCCGAATAGACGGTCAAGAATAAAAAATAACGAATCTCAATTTTAAAATGTTTTTATGTGATAAATCTTCCAAAGAAAGGTGTAAAACATCTTAACATATATTTTATTGCTATTTGTACTCCTCTATAACTTGTAATGCATATGGATTATTAAAAGCGACGAAGTGTGAAAACCGTACGTATTAGGGAAAAAGAAAATCCCATTCGAATAAAAGTAAAAGTCTGTCGTATATTACCTTCCCTTTTTTCCGTAAACAAATTTTACGATTCGAATCTACGCCGTGAAATAAGCCTTAAAACGTCCCATTTATGAGAGCTTAACTTAGTCATTGGCAACCGTATCGAAATTATTTACAGGCAATAAAATTTAGATTTATTTAACGACATTGAAACTCTTCCCTTTAAGACTTGCTGACATCAGACTTCGAAATTCCCGGTTTCGAGAAATCGATTTTATACGAAGTTTTACGATCACAAAACTCGAGGTATTAAAATGTTGTCCAAACAAATAATACTCTTCCTACAGGTGATTTAAGGGTTTAAATAGTAACATGGTGATTTGATTGTCTTAGAGTATACCATTGATTAAACTATGACACAGTTTATTCTCTCTTTGATTTTTATAACCTTAAGTAAAGGTGCGCACCCTACTCGATTTTTAGTTGTGCAACTAAACAGTCGAATGGGCTGCGAAACAATCGACAATCGCACAACAATTGTGCGATAGTTTAGTCAGTGTGTTTATGAAATACTAACTTTCACTCGCGACTACGTCCGCGTGGAATTAAAAAAAAAACAAACGCAATTAGCCTATGTGTTCTCCCAGGCTATCCTATACATTTATGCCAAATTTCATCCATATCCGTTCAGTCGTTTAGGCTACAAGCTCTAACAAACATCCATCCATCCATCTAAACTTTCGCATTTATAATATTAGTATGATTTCATTAAATAAAAGAAATATTCCAAAATCACAAAATCAGTAAAAAAGCGTTAAAGTTAACCGACTAAATTAAAATGTAACTGTTACACATAGGCATCATCAGGATTCATTGAAAACCAGTCGACGGTGTAACGGTTTCAACGTTACATTAAAGTTTAGTCGCATTATTAATGTACAATTAAACTTTTCCGAGTTGGAAGATACGACAGTAACTTTAGCAGACCGCTTACTTTATGGCCCTGTTTCTGTAATGGACGAAGTACATTGCTTGCGGTTGAGTTGGCAAACGCAGAACAGAAATTTGAAAACTTTATACGTATTTAATTCAATTTAAATTTAGCAAACACGTAATGTAAAGGAAATAATGTTATGTAAGTTAATATTGAGAATTGTATTCTATTACATTTTGGAAGTAAGGAAACGACTAAGGAATGAAGAAACAATCAAAAGGTGTACTTTACTTCAAAAAAAAACTTGATACTTGATCGTTCCCTTCCAGATGGACCTATGTCTTTATGAGGTTAGAAATCAGATTTTGATATAACTATATTTTTATACAAACAGCGAGTGTACTTTCTTTAAGCAGAGAAACACTTTTGCAGTTCCTATAGCGTTGTGGACATCCACAGATGTCAGTGCTTACTTATCCTGGGTCTCACAGACCTTGCGCCGCTTTTTAGCAAAAATATACTTAATAAAAATAAAATAAAACAAATTAAAACTTAATTTTTAACAACACTTCAACACAATCAGAAATAACAAAAGAAAAACAAACCTGACATTAAGCAGAAAAAAATGTTTTTAAATAAAAGATAAGCGTTGCAATGCTGACCGGATTGGGTCCACGCTCAGCATTGAATGCTAGGTGCTACTCGATAAGGCATCCAGCGCTAATCTTATAATGTAGTTCTGTTCAGTCTTCATAGAAAATAGTGTAAAATCTGTTTTCTAGTTCAAGTAAAAGGCCATTGACCACTGCAAGACTGTCATTGGTCTCCTCTATCGGTATATTCACCGGCGCTATAATACTTAGTTTGTTTTTCATCTTTGGAAGTGTGATTTATTTTCTTATCTCATTCAAAAGTCTAGATATAATTTGTATTCAAAGCTAGTGGAGCTGAATGTTCCAGACGCTTGTCTCGTCTGCCCTTGAACACGAAGTTTGATGAAACGGTTATTATATATGCAATGCCCTCAAAACATATATCGTTTAAGTAAATATTTTCTCAAAAGTCGAATTCGTTATTTGAGATTCATGTAGTGTAATAATTTAAAGGGAATTTTGCAAGATGAAAATGATTTTAACAATTTTATAACATCTCTTATATGTGAACGAAAGTCTACATTATTATAAAGTGATTTGTAATAAAGGTATATTAAAGTTTAAATAAAAAAGATTAAATTTCTTGACGTCATTATGCGCAAGCGAAATCAGTTCAACCAGTTTATTAATACAATTTAAGTATTCTTTCGTAAAAGATAATTAGTTATTGAAATTAATCTTATTTCTTTATTTTCCACGAAAAAGGATCTGACCCAGATTCGTTACTGAGGTACAGTCAGCATCAAAATATGATAGATTGAAAAGGTAAAAGAATTTAATCAAACGAAGCGTTCGTTTGAACGTATTTAAACATTTCACAGGTAATTAAAACATTTATGTAAATGGAATTTGGATATTGAGAAAATGTTTATTTAAAATTAATGCTAATTTGAAATTAGTATATAAACATGACAAGTTAATTTAAATTATATTACATATGTACCAAAATGTTGAGAAAACAGTTCTCCACTATGAGTATATTGATTATGTAATTATGGAAAACACTTCAGTTAAAAGGCGTATTATCGTAAGCATATTTAAGTTTGAAAAAATACTATTGAAGCTGACTGTACTCTCTAAGCTTCTTTTGTTTCTTAATTTAATATTCACGGCATGTGACAAACCATAAGGTACGCGACACGAATGTAAATATAAATTAAAGAAAGATTTTATAAATCCCTCCTTTCCCTTAAAACGTTACACAAAAGGAAACGTAATAACACACACAATAAAACCTGATGATAATATACATTTTAAATTTACACGATTTACTTCACTCCCTATCTTCCATACGATTGCAAGGTAAATATTACTCCAAGCGAGAGATGGGATCTTAATATTACATGAAGAAATATTGTATTATATGAAGAAATATTGAGCGAAAAACTTAATGTAAGTGTTGTATGGCGCAATAATATTTTTGTAATAACAAAAACTTTCTTGACCTAATTGGGTTGTATGTGATTGGTGTAAAAACGTAATAAATTAATTAATATTAATTAATAAATGTAGTACCCTCATATTTGTAGATTAATTTCAGATACGTTGACCATCAATTAGTCTTTCAGACTCAAGGCTATTGTGCCTGGATGTAGTATTTTGTAGTAGAAATTTAAAATACACAAAAGAAAAGCTGAGTTTTAAGTTTGTTTGATTGTTGCTTTATAGTGATATCTCAATTCGGATTTTATTTTATCCCTTGTCTGCCTTTGTATGTTTAGTAATTGAAGATGTATTGATTGTTTAATCTTGGGCTTTCAAGGTCGAATTTAAAATTCTTGATTTTCAGTACATTTTTTACAAAAACTATTGGAAATTATTCACATCTTTAAATCAATTTTGATTGTGTTATTATAAAGATAAAAATAGTAGTAAAATTAAATTAATTACAATTCGCCGTTTCTTGTAACTTGTACCACACGCTGAAGGGCCTTCGATCATCAGTTTTATATCCCCGAGCGATGTCCACTGATTGAACTTAATAAATGGATATCGGAGAGCAAAATAGGTATTGATGGGAGTTATCTCTATTTATGTTACTTCGTCCGTAAATGCAATGAATACATCTTCCCTTTGCAATCGTCCGCGACAACTAATTTATCTTTTCAAATTGCTTCCGATTTCTTTCATAAAAAAAGTAATTTTATTCCAGATATCTTGTTATATGATATAAGATTTTTAATATATCATTTCTAGGAAAATCTACGCGACCGTACTTAATTCTGTATTTAATATTAGCTTGCTTTATACATCCAATTTATACATATACTAAAATTAGAATGTCTCTATGTAATATTGAACGAAAAATTCGAGATTTCGGGAAGCTTTTTCGAGGACATTTTTTGGTCTAAAACGGCTGGGCCGATTTTAACGGGACTCACTGGAGGATAGCTCACATGGACGGTTATATTATAGGCTACTTTTTTAATTCCGCGTTAACTAACGTAGTTTGCAGACTACAGCTCGTTCGTTAATAAAAATTATTAAACGAAAAACTTAAATAATATGAAATCGCTTTGTTGTATTATCGAAGCACTAGCTGTTCCCGTACGGCTCCATCCGAATGAAATTATACAAAACTTTTGTCAACATTACAGCTGTCAAATTCTCAATTGCAAATGTCAAACTGACCGTTACCATAATAAACTTGCTTCTTAATGTTGGCAGCAACTTATGGTCTCTTTCCCACATTAGGGTTTTTATCCAAAATATTTACCCCCTAAGTTCAATGGCATGAAAATGTGTAGCCTAAAGCGTGACATAAGTGTAGGGCATTTAATTAAATAAAGAAATATTCAAAAATATGCTATAATTGCTGACATCTTAGGTAACAAAGAAGTGTGTGTTTACGCTTTATTATAATTGTATAGATTCACATCGTGCTGTCCTAATATAAGAAACATAATGTCGATATTTATTAAGAAATACATACAAAAAGTAAATACATTTGTGAAAAAAAAACGTGCTTACTCTAAATAATTTTAGGTTCGAGTCGAAAACGAACGCTGGATTTCCTGTGTTCTTCGTTATCATAAATTTCTTCTCGAGCGGAAGTTTCCTTTCCTCCGATAGCTGTTTGTACGGAAAACGTAAACGAAAATATTTTTCTATCGATTCATCGTAAAGTAAAATTAGAGTATATGTTGTAAGAAATAGCTCTGTTACACTTTATTTTGTGTTATTATTTACATTAAACAGAAATATAATAATGACTTGTACTTAAGTGAATAAATAAACAAAATAGCCTAATGGTCTGGAGTACGGACTACCGATCTTGAGGTCCAAGGTTCGAATCCCGCCATACGACTATTGTAATGACCCATATCCTAGCACAAGCCTACAGCTTAGTTAGAATGGTTAAAAGAAATATTAGTTAGTGAAAAATCTGCTTATAATGTTTAAAAATAAAAAAATACATTTCATATCTTCTTACTAATTATTATAAATGCTTAAGTTAAGATGGATGGATGTTTCATGGAGTTTATAGCTTAAACCTAAGATCGTATCTCGTTGAAATATAGATAGAAGAACATATAAGCTATTCACTTTTTAATCCATGCAGACGGAGTCGCGTGCTAAAGCTACTCTTTTAAAAACTGTACGAAATTCCTATAAGCAATAGTTTTACCGCGACTTATTATGAGTATTGTTACTTGGATGTTTTCCAGTTTAGTAAACTATGCTAAATTTCGCATCAGAGATGCATTGAATCAAACCGTAGCCGGATAATGTCGCATAGTTCCGAGTGACAATTATGCGGAGTATTAAATCCGTATCATAATTGGAATTCTTTATGATTTCAAAGTAGATAATCAGTTATTCAGTAATAGATATAGGTGAACTATTATTATGAGATACAACTTTATTTAATTTCTGGTTATTTCAAAGCCTTGTAACGTAAGTTAATTTTTTATTAATAAATAAAGTAACTTGTAAAGTGTTAAGGAGATCAGAAATGGGGAGAGAATGAATAGAATCATTCCACGGATGAATGAAAAAACACCATAGAGTTTTAAATTCTTTAATAGTATAGGTATAGGATGATTCTTATCGTACTGGTAGTGCGATTTTTTTGACATAATTAGTTTATGGTTAACATTTTTTAATCTATGACCAAAAAATAAAAATACTTTATCATTTTATCGACATCACACATATAGATAGAGTTTAAATATAAATTTTAATTTTAATTAATATAATACGTGTTGACGCAAATTGTTTATTCACGTATTTCAACTTTCACCTTTGACTAATTTTAATTGCATCGCGAATTTATGCGACTTTTTGGTGTAAAAATTCCCTTCATGCGGAAAGTTGTCTTCCGCTCTGATGGCCCACGGAAATCGTTAACGAAATATTTTAGTCTTAAAGCCGGAAAATACGTGTATATTTCGAAATAATAATGAACGTAACAGTAACCTAAATCACTGTTTCCTCGTTAAAGTTTTTAATTAAATGTGGTCCCAATTTTAATCAAATGTCACAGTTTTTTTTAATATCGCAGATTATATTAACCTAAACGTAATTTAATAAAAAAAAACTAACTAATTGTCTAATGGATGAATACATTTGAAAACATCGAGAGAAGACTAAGGAATTAAAAAAAAGTTAAGGCGAGAGTTGAACTCGGTACTTTTTACAATTTTTTAGAATTACATACCGCTCATGATTTCGTTTGCGTTAAGTAATAAAAAATATAGCCTTTGTTTCGCAAAGTTTTGTAATCGATCCAGTAATTTTGGAGTTGTTTAAATATATACAAAAATATAAATCTTTCCTCTTTATAATATTAGTATAGATTACGTCACAGATTAACTACTAAAATGCGTATATTTCAATTATTTATTTACCTAATTAAATGTACAATAACCTATGCAAAATGCGTAGAGTAATTACAACACGAACCGCAATTACTTTTACAAATTTTATTAGTCAATTACAATATTCCTACCCATTCAATGTAATTAATGTGTCATTTTCTATAGACGATATTATTTTTAATTAAAACTGTAATTAACGGCAATACCAATGAATATCTTTGATAATATATTAAGTTAATAAGGACTAACATGGTTTGTAAATTTTATTTTAAATAGTTTAGTTGGAGCGCACATCTTTGACTAAACTATTGCAATTTGTTCACATGCGCTTTGATTCCTATAAGGCTATATGCGGACACACACGATTTTTAGTTGTGGATCTAAACAGTTGGATTGGCTGCGAAACAATTGACAATCGCACAACAGTTATGCGATAGTATAGTCAAAGGTGTGCCCGTTCTTATAAAATAATACCAGCAAAATATATTGATGAATTTGCCCATATTGGATTTAAATCTCCATAATTTTTGTTGATTTTTTTTAGGTTAGAACCAATAAGTTAAATCTAATTTATTTAATGGTGTAAACAGAAGTTACAAAATTGCAACAATAATCGTATCATGGACCATATATAACATAAAAAAAAACATAGAGACGAATTGAGTACCTCCATTTGGGAAGTCGGTCAAAAAGTTAAACTTATTCTAATTCTACTTTTTTCATATAATAACAATTTGGCACACTTACTATACAATGTCGCTATTTTCATATATAGCGGAGAACTTTAACGAATTCACACTCACGCACCTCATCAGAATAATTTATTTGAAACAGATCCCTGGGTTTTATAAAATGTGAGAAAAAATTTCACGCTATTATACAGAATTTTGAGAAGTAGGTCATTTAATTTGTGATTTTAATTATATTAAAGATATAATTAACTATGTTTTAACATATAAATGTTTTTTTAGGGACCATTGCAGAAAAAAAACCGTAACGACATATTAATACAGTTTTTGTAATACCAACGTTACATCATTACGTGATACAATAGTCTTAGTAATATAAATGCGAAAGTTTGGACGTTGAGTTTGTAAACTGAACAGCTAAACGGATGTTGTTAAATTTAGTATACACGTAGAGGACATTCTGTAAGAATACATAGGCTATTTTTTACGTTTAACTAGCTTTCGCCCGCGACTCCGGTGGCGTGAAATTAAAAAAACAAAAGTGAATAGTCTATGTGTTTTACAGACTATCCTCTACATCTATGCTAAGGTTTATCGAGATTCGTTCAGCCGTTTAGGCTACAAATTCTAACAAACATCCATCCATCTAAACTTTCGCATTTATAACATTAGTAAGATTACACGCGGAAAGTGTCGCGGGCGTAAGCTAGTAAAAGATATAGGTTTAGTTTATCACTCAGTGAATAATAAAATAGGAAAGTTGATAAGTCGTGAGATATTTCATTATTTAATACGATAGAAGTGATATACAAGTTGTGACAAAGGGAACAACGAAAACTAATATAGAGGAAAAGTTTGACTAAACGCCGCAATCAGTGACAAAAAGAAAATCGACAAACTTTCATGCTCAATACTTTTTTACTTTGAAATATTACATTATTATTATCGATTGGGTCTGAATCTATAACCAAATACAAAACTAGCTGTTGTTGGCGACTTCGCCCACGTAAAATTAAAAAAAAGTATGAATATGTTACTCAGTGATAACATAGCTTTGAATGGTGCAAGAATTTTTGTAATCAATCCAGTAATTTTTGAGTTATTTCAATACAAAATCATACAAAAGTGTAGAATGGCATAAAAATGCTGTCAATTCAGCTGAAGTACGAAAATAATGTTATACTTTGATATACACAGGAGGGCGCTAGTGAGCTATAATCACATTGAGCAACATTGTTACCGGTTTACAACGATGTCACTGTTAGAATTATCAATGCAAACACTGAAACGTTCCGAATTAATTATTAATTTTACTAATATTATAAATGCAAAAGTTTAAATGGATGGATGCTTGTTAGAGTTTGTAGCCTAAACGGCTGAACGGATCTCGATGAAATTTGGCATAGACGTAAAGGATAGTCTGGAAGATCACATAGTGTTTACACTCACTTGTGTTTTTTTTAATGCCACGCGGACAGACTCAGTAGTCGTAGACAATAAAAATCATCGTCAAGCAGTGACGTTAACATAATTTATGGTTTCCATTGAATTTCATTACAAATCGGCAGTGTAAATTAGAGGTTATTTTTTAATCATAAAACGTTCCTGGTTACGCTTATAAAATTTTCTTTAGCCTTTATTATTTTTAAGTTTCTCCGTAATTACTAAACCCAATAAAAAACTAGGACCTCATTAAGCTTCCATTAACAATAATTATAAAGTATTTATTACCAAGTTTAACGAAATAGGGATCTTAGAAAAGCGTGTTTAGTATAAAAAGTATATTTTAGTGGCACAAATACTTTTTATTTTATAAGCTTTATTGTAAATTAAAAATGAAATACTAATGTGTGTGTTTCATCTTATTTCACTTTCAGATCATATTATAAATGCGAGAGTATAGATGGATGTTTTTTAGAGCTTGTAGAGTAAACTACTGAACGGATCTCGATGAAATTTGACATACATGTAAAGCATAGTCTGAAAGAACCCATACTTGATTTGTTTTTTTTTACACGCGGTAGAAATCGCGGTCGAGAGCTAGTCTATACTAATGTAATAAAGCGTAAACACACACTTCTTTGTTGCCTAACATGTCAGCAATCACAGCATATTTACGAATAACTGTTTTTTTTTTAATAAAAAGCCCTACACTTACGTCACGCTTTAGGATACATATTTTCAGCTTTTAAACTTGGGGGGTAAGTAAATTGGTTAAAACTCTAACGTCAGAAAGGGACCATAAGCTACAAGCTGTCAACATCAAGTAAGATTGCCATGATTTGACGATAGTAAAAGTTTCATAATTTCATGCGGATGAAGCCGCACGGCAACAGCTAGTACTACATAAAATAAGTCATCAAATCCAACACAAATAAAGTTAACAATATAATAACAGATTTACTATGTGCTTCGCTCCGGATTTCTTATCAATCTAACATTAAAGGCACTAAATCGGAGCTATACGTCGACGAATGGCGCCGCAAATTGGGCATTAAATTCTTAAGTTGACAGTTTTAAGTTACTCTTTGAGAAACGAGACATGAATTTCGGCTTTGCTTACTGATAACTTAAACGGAAGGCTTTTAAGGCATCTAATTTGCCGTAAATTTATGGCGAATAATACAAACAGACAGATTTAAATGGATAACAATCGATTTAAAAAAATACAAATCGATGAAATTTCACTACTAATAATCGATTAAGTCGATTGTTACTAGTTTATTTTATTAGTTTTTAAATAAATAACCGTTTCCTTGTTAGAATTTTTGGTAGACAAAACGTTTAACAAGTCTATGATTCGACCTGTACGGGACTAGTTACTCAAATATTATTACAGATAATTAATTGTTACATAAAAAAATGAATACTACAAAGTTTAGTTGAAGTTACAATTCTTTACCTCTCTAATCTAAGGGCCTGTCCCACCAAATTGTAAATTGTCAGATATCCAACGTGTATGTGAAGGAAATATCTGATTTTGTTCCCTTATCTGACAGTGACGTCATTTTAAGCTATCTGAACCTTTATCAGCCAGTGGTGGGAGAGACCCTAAATCTTTAATCTTATTATTCAAATAAACATGGTAATAAATCAGATCCACATGAGAGAAATACATGGCTCAAATTCTTCATTTTTACTTTCTGTTTACTTTTGTTTTCTCGTGAATGTTAGAAAAATTCGTACCCGAGGAATTTCAATTAACGTATCTTCATTGTTGGTTTGATTTTTTTTCTCTCGTTTACGTTGCTTTCATCTTCGCATTTATTAACGTTATATAAAAGTATTGGAATTCATATGATTTTAATAATATACGAGAATGAAAGAGGATTACAGAAGCCAACATGATATTTATGTTTCATAATAAGTTTAACAAAGGGCGCATTTGGCTACAAAAAAATCCAAATAAGTTTCATATTTTTTTTAAAATATTTAAAAGCAATTATTACGAAGAAAGAAGGTAAATCTGTTTCATCTTTTTATTAATATTAAGTAATAATGGGGCCTTAGCGATACAACACAAGACAATAAACAGTGGTAGAGATCGCTTTAACATCTTTGCACTGTAGCGCGAGTACTCCCGGTAATATACGAACACATAGAAGACAGGCGTGAATTGGAAGCGATTTCACGTTTTCTCTGAGGTCTAATTTTAGTCCTCTTCTTTCTACCATTATTTGGTGAAGGACAGGATGCATAGATCGTACAAATATCCTCTTTCTGTTTCAATTTTTATTAAAGGAAAGCAACGCATCTTCAAATTCATGGATGTTTATGCAGCGGTCGCTTCGATACTTAGGTCGATAATAACGCGAAAACATATATCCTAAAGCGTGTCATAAGTGTAGTGCATTTTTGTTAAGATATAATAAATCAAATATAATGCTGTGATTGTTGACATCCTACGCCACGAAGTATTGTCTTTTTACGCTTTATTATATTAGTATAGAATAGAATAGAAGAACACAAGAAAATAAGTTTCTATTTGTTATATTTATTCGTATTGCGTGAAGTACATGTTAGAAGTGATAACATTATGATTATGTAAGAGAAGATGTTCTTATTATCAACAAGGAAGGCGATGAAATGCCAGCAATCTATGTAGATTGTTGGATTCAAGCCAAAACAAATGATGCGTGATGCACTCTCAGCTAAAATAGGAAAACTTACGTCTGTTGTTACTTCATTTACGTCTTATTTATGTTAAACTTATTTAATTTTCAATTTACTATATAGTATTTTAATTTAAAGTTAATGGAATTACTGTGTTTACTGTTTTATTATATGCTTCATAATTTTAATCATAAAATCTATTTACAATTAAAATGACACCCTATCGTGTGTTTCTATGTACTAATTAAAAAATTAAGTCGTACTTTAGTAACTAATACGCTTTCGTTCTTTCGTTTCGCTCTAGTAACTAATACGTTTGTATTAATTTGGTTTATAGTCTAACACTAATGGACAGCTCAAGTGATAATTAGTGGACTCTGAGTACAGGAGTAAAATATTTTTAAAACAAATTACAACCGATAGTTTCAAGATATTTAAACTTTTAATGTTGCTTTATGTATTGTATACCTATATACTATAGCTAGCTAGATGACATTTTATTTTGCATTATGTAGATTCATCCAATTATTACAAGTAGTAAAAATAATTTTACATTCGTATATTTATCAAGAGAGAGTTGAATTGATACGATGTGAATTGTAACACATTATTAATAACCACTTGATATCAAACACTCAGAAATGTATCATTAAATTTAAAATAAAATAATTCCGATATACGACTCATTAATATGTCTCAAGTATATTTTCACACGTATAGAAATCAAGTGTTCATTTAAAAAAACAATCAAGCAGTTTTTTTTATCAAGGAAAAAACAGTGGTAAAGCCCGCTTTTCATCTTATTACGTATGGCCGGCTCGCCCGGTGTAATACCATGACCACACAGAAGACAGCCGTGAAATGGAAGCTATTCCGTGTTTCGTCTGATGAGTGTGGTGCCGGAGGCCTAATTCAAGTCCCTTTCTTTTTACCACCCTTTTTTTATAAGGGGAGGATGGGAAGGGGAAGTGGATTTGACGGAGGAGGAGATATAAGGACATAGGAAGGGGAGATAACCTCTTTACGTGCGTCTCCTCCTCTGTCGGATAAGGGTAGGCAACGCATCTGCAATTGCGGATGTCTATGGTCAGCGGTCGCTTCGCCATTTTGACGGATTCAGGTGGCCGCTTGCTCTTTTGCCAACTTATGTTATAAAGAAAAAAATCAATGAACCTGACTGTCTATAGACGCTTTGACAATCTGTGACATAATACGATCTGAATGACACTATCGTCAAAACCAGTTCAGTAGTTTTTAAGCTACAGGAAAATATATTAACTATGTTATTCATGTAAAAACGCAATAAGAAGCTCACCCTACAAATCCATAGATACTACAAAAACTGAAATAAATGATTCAATATCACGAAACTTGGGAATAGATTTTTTACTGCAACGCTACCCTAATGCTCTTGAATCTGCCGATACGTGCAAAGTGATGGTCGATAACCTATATGTAGAGAGATCCGAAATCTAAACGTTAAATTTGCCGAGAATATCAATGTTTCTTTTTTTTATATTTTCGTTCTTCAACCTCTCTCTATATCTATATTCCATACTAATATTATAAAGAGGAAAGAATTTTTTTTTGAATTGAATTAATTTAACAATTATTGTGCCGATTTTAATTCTTACACAGTTAAAAAGCTACGTTATCAATAAGTAATATAGGGTACGTTTTTTTCTATTTTTATTAATTTAACGTATACGAAGTCGGGGACAACAGCTAGTAGGTCATATAAAACGACGCACATCATAAATTGAACTAAATTAATAATTTGCTAACTGAATAACGTCATTTATTAATTATAATACCTGCACAAAATAAAGAAAATGGATTATATCATCACCATCCTCCTTATCCTACTCCCGTAGGGTCAGCACAACAGGTTTTTGTCCTCCAAATAACTCTATCATACGTCATCTCAGTCATCACTCACTTTTTGATCATGTCACATTTCACGCAATCCACACATCTCTTTCTAGGTCTACCTCTACCGGTGTACCCTTCACATAACTAACGTTCAAAGAAAAGGGATTATATACTTAACTATTTTACAATTTTCTTTGTGATTGAAGATGTTTACAGAGAGCTAAACACTTAAAATTAGTTTAGTTTAGGCTAGTTCAGTTTATCTGATAACTCTTATCGTCTTGGATAATTAGAAACCACGCTTAATCAATTTTAAATGTAACGCTATAAATATTTGTAGAATATATCGAAGTAGTTCTTTCCGGAAATTCTTAATGGACATAAGCCAGTGCTATTCGGTCCGGAATGACGCTGCAAATTGGATCATTAAAAGCTTAAGCAGACTTTTGAAAGTTGGATCGTGAAAAACGAGCTCCCTGGCTTGACTGAACTGATAACAGTTTAAGTATATTACTTTTTGTATGAAATAGCACGCGAAATTGCCAACAGTCGTGATATTTGAAGACAGCTACCAAATCGCTGTAATAAGTGTACATTCTTTTATGAAAAGAAAACAAAGGAATCACCATTCGAAAGGTGTACAAACCTTCAGGCAAGTTGATGATGATTGATGATGATTGCCCTCTGTAGGCAGAGGGTAGGCATAGTATGCACTGTTCTTCCATACATCTCTATCAGCCGTCATATCTGAATTTACTCCCTTCTCAAACATATCCTCTTTCACACAATCCATCTATACTTCCTTCGGTCTTCCTCTACCTTGAAGCCATCCATTTAATAACAATACGTTCTTGTTTATGTCCTCGTCTCGCATATGTTCATACCACACTAACCTTTTGCTTCTCAATTTCTCCACTACTGGCGCTACTTACAAACTTCCTTAACTTTGTGCCTTCTTGTTACACAACACATCCATTTTAACGTAAGAACTTTAAGAATAAGAATATATTTATTGCACACTAAAATTAATTACATCAATCAGTGTTGCCTTGACGACTTAACTAGGATTCCTGGTTTTAAGAATCCAAGGACTTCCCTTACAAAGTGATTCAATTTTGGTGAGAAACAAAAAGAAGAACTGAATATAGAGAAGGAAATTAAGCAGTACTAACAGAATTCAGAAAACATTAAAACATAATCGAACTATCTATTTTTTTTCAAAGTTCAAAGGATATTCTAAATCATATTGAGATTTTCACTTGTTTTTTATTTGTCACTGGATAATCTCATTTTAATATGAAAAGGGAAATACTTCGTCGATACGCCGGAATGTATCAGAGATTCCAGGCTACGGTTTTACGACGTATGGCCTTTGTTGACGAATGGCGCGTACATTTTTTTGTCTCCGCCTACAAAGAATATGACGGATGGAATTTTAATAAACGGATTTTGATACATTCCTCTGTGGTTATACGATTCTAAATTTGGACTTTAACTAATAATTAAATTATTTTAACTTTTTTCTAATTTACGTCCACATTCTAGTGTTACTTAAATATATTTAAAAATGTAAACAAGAAGCTCTGTAGCTACATCTTTATTTTTTTATATTTAAGACTGAGATCTATATCTTTTTTCCGTTCTTAAGTAACTATGTAATTAACATCGATGCCGTTTAACGCGTTTATAACATTAATGGGATATTTCGATGATTTGCATAAAATTTCAAAATTTCTCATAAAATATCCGCCGCTATCTGATGAATCTAGTAATGTTATCTCGTTGGCTTAATGTCCTTCCATGACATTTGCGTAATCCAAGTTATTGAGTCATCAATCATTCGCTTCTGAGAGGCCGCGATCAATACGATGAAAA
>NW_013525281.1:6150909-6246902 GCF_000836215.1 Papilio polytes
ACGAAATAAAACTTTCTTTGAACATCGCAATCAATGGCGAAAAGAAAATTGAGAAAGTTCTATTCGAATCGGACGTTTTCTTTATCTTCAAAATTATTTCTTCGCTCTGAAAAAGGCTTCTAACAACTTTAAGATATCTGTCGTGATCGAAAGACACGCTAAAAGATGTTTTAGAGAATTCAAGAGTAATGAAAAATTATACCAAAAAACTTCATTTTGTGCATTGTCGAAAAATAGGAAAAGAACATAAAAAAATTTAACTTCTTGGAAAGAAAAAGAACATATACATTTTTATTTTATATAATTAATTCTTCATTTGAACATAAATCCCTTAAATAGCTACTTGTAACACCAAAACAATAAAAACAATGTAAGACATCCAACGTCCATCCATAAGTAGCCCAAAAATTTAAATATACGTGTATATCTTAAGAGATTTGGAAAGAAAATCATTTTAATGGAAACATGTTTATTGGTAAAATATGTACAGAAAAAGACATAGAAACTACAATGACATTGACAATGAGTTCTAATTTCAAAAAAATTAAATTCTTCCTTTTTACAAAAAACATGTAAAAACTCCTTGAACAATACGAAAACAATTTTTCTTCGTCGAGATATGCCTCGGACGATAAACAAAATCTAGACCTGTCGCGTCCCTTAATGCTTTGAGAATGCGTAATCCAACTTATTGTGCCATTAATCATTCTATCCTTGAAAGTCTAACTTATCTTTGGATATCTAAACTTAGTGTTATATGCACGCAACCTATAAATACATAAGACCGTACGCACACCTGTTTAGTCTCGCTTTGATTCTTGTAAGCTTATATGGAGGTGCGCACACTACTCGATTATTAGTTGTGCAACTAAAAAAATAAACTGGCGATGAAACAATCTATTCTTTTAACTAAAGTACCCTTTTTGATCCACTAGTTCGGAAGTAATTTAGTATTGTTCTCTGACTTGTATCAAATCATCATCATCAGATCACTATACGTCCCCACCGAGTGGCTCGGAGCCTACCCTAAGTTAGGGTGACTAGGTGATAGTCAATTAAGCTGGCTAAGTGCGGGTTGGTTGACTACACACATATCTTTTAATTTCTTCGCCGATATGTGCAGGTTGCATCACGATGTTTTCCTTCACCGTAAGAACGTCGGGTAAATTTTGTACATATGAAAATTCATGTACATGGTACATGGCGGGATTCGAACCCAAGACCTGTAGATTACAAATCAAGTGCTTAAATCACTGAGCCACCGACGCTCTCAATCTATATTAAATTAAATCAATAAATTTATTATTATCATCAATATCAAACTTTATTAAGCTTCAATTATTATTGGGCTCTCTACAAAAGGTTTGAATCGAGTTTTACTCTCGAGCGAGCAATGAACAAAGTTAAAGGGCTCGAGTCTACAAATACTCGGGTATTTTCTCTGAAAATTGTTGGACTAGATACTTCATACGAGTGGCTTCTTACCCGTTTCCGGTATGAAGTACCGTACCTATTAAATGTAATACTAAATACGATACAATCTTACAAAAATCATTCCAATGTTAAAAAAGGCCGGAAATCGTGGTATTGGCCATGTTCACTGAGCCTGCAGATCATTGTTATCATATTTTTTTTAAAATAACTATTGTATCTATAATGACAATAAAGAGGTTTTTATTTATTTGAATGCGAAAGTTTAGATGTATATGTTTGGTAGTTTGTAGCCTAAACTGCTGAATATATCTCGATGAAATTTGTCATAGATGTAGAGGATAGTCTGAAAGAACACATGGCTAGCTTCTTTTGTTTTTTTAAATACTCACGTAGACGGTGTCGCAAGTGAATGATAGTAGTATAAAGCGTAGACTAAAGGTACTTATTAAGAAGGTTCTAATTTTTTTATGTTCTATTTTAGTGATTATTAAAGAGCAGTATTTACCTTTGATTCACTGGTTATGAGACCGGAATCTGTAAATAAATAAAATTGTGTTAATATTTTGTTGTTAATAAAACAATTATTCTATGTTTTCACTTCAGGAACTTAGGTATTAGTGTTTTCACGTCCATTTGTCGTGTTCGCTTTAATAAACTTTATTGTATCTCACGTGAATGCAACAAACAATAAGTATGTGTTTCCAAAAGATAAATGCACTGTCTAGGGATATGAAACGCTTTAAAGTAGAAACGCTGTGAAATATTGCTTCCGAAATTGCTTTTCATTCCAAACGAATTAATTGGTTCAATATTTTTTTAAGTATTAATAGTAATGGCATGTTTTATTTGAAATTGTATTCGTCAGAAAAAAAAAAAACGTATATGAGAATTTTTCGTTTAGTTGCTTTTTTTTCTTACAATAGAATGTTTTTTTGTTCCGTTGCATTTTTTTCCTTATACACAACACGACTAATTAAGCACCCAAAACAGTTAAGTTTTAGAGAACGAATGTTTATGAAATTAAATAAATCTAGTTAACTACGAGTATAAAGGAAAACATAACTAGTTATCTATACTATTATAATAAAGCGCAAACATACTCTTATTTGTTGTCTATGATGTCAGCAATTAAAGCATATTTTTGGATAATACTTTATTTAATAAAAAACCCTACACTTACGTCACGCTTTAGGTTGTTTATTTTCACGCTATTAAACTTAGGGAGTAAATATTTTGAATAAAAACCCTAATGTGGGAAAGAGACCATAAGTTGCTGCCAACATCAAGGAAGCTAGATTGCCAAAGTTTGTCATGTCATGTCATTTTGACATTTGCTATTGATAATTTGACTAATGTAAACAATAAAATAACATTTTCATAATTTCATGCGGATGAAGCCGCACGGGAACAGCTAATCAACAATAACTGTGATTTTAAATGCGCAAAGTCATTAAACATTTTTTAAAATCTCAGAAATTTAAATTAGGAATTTGAAAATAAGTTTTTTTCTCCAATCACAGCGCTGAATGTTGCAGACATCTTGAACGTCAACTCGAGATAGGTCGGGTTAATTTATTCCATGTCTCTTGACCCGTGCATTCTACGAATTTCCAATAACCTTATTATGGTATTAGTTATGTATTCCATTAAAACATTTTCTATCAAAACTTTATCGTAAATATAAAAAAATATATACACATTTTTGTGTGGTGTTGTCTTGTTGTCGTTGTCACTTCTACAAGACAAAGTATTAAAAAAACCTAAATAATTTAATGCAAAAATTAAAATCATTGGATATAGAAATGTATGGAAAACTTCACTGATTATTGCTATGGTAAAATTAATAGTGACATTAAGAACCGCCGCACTTTGACTAAACTATCGCACAACTGTTGTGCGATTCTCGATTGTAGAACAGCCAATTAAACTGTTTAGTTGCAGAAGTAAAAGCGCGCGCACACTTTTGACTAAACTATCGGATAACGGTTTAGTCATACTTTGATTCATATGACCTTACAAAGTGCGCATACTACTTAATTTTTTGACGCTCATAGGATTCAAAGCGCGATGATGATCAAGAAGGGATGACGGATGATAGAGTTATTTGGAGGACGAAAAACCGGTCCGCCGACCTTACGGGAGTAGGATAAGGCAGGGGAGATGATGAGGAATGAAAGCGCGACTAAACAGTTATGCGACAGTTTAGTCAAAGGTTTTAGATAGTCGGAAAAATTGCAATAAGTCAAAACCCTTTGTATAAAAAGCATAAATAAACCAACTCTTCTTTAAAAGCCATTTAGCTGGCAGTACTTCAAGTTTATATCGGGTTACAGAGAAGTCTTCAAGTTACTTTATCCTCGCCTCACAAGAGCATGAAATTAAGCCGTTTTCCTTTGAAAAGGATTATTAAAAATAATTCCAGACAGATATATTTCTTGGAAATGTTCTCAAATTTAAAATTAAATGGAATCTTTTTTTGTCATCGAAATAGAAATTAAACGAATTCTTCGAAGTTTTTACTTATTTGTACAATACTAGCTGCTGCTCGTGACTTCGCTGGCGTGGAATTAAAAAAAAGAATAGTTAAAATAGCCTATGTTACTCAGTGACAACATAGCTTTTTAAAAATGCAAGAATTTTTAATCGGCCCAGTAGTTTTTGAGTTATACCACAAATCTTTCTTCTTTAAAACATTAGTATAGATTATAATTAGATAGAGGGATCATACATTTAAGGTTATCAAACCTTTTTAGATATTTATTCAAATAAAATAGTTTTAGAAACACTCAAATAAGCAGATTTTATTTTACGTCCGATTTAATAGTAAAAATACCAATGTAAAAATACTGACAATAAAACATAATTTTAGATAACATTATCAATACGCTATGAAAACAAACATATTACTAGGAATTGAAACATTTTCCTCGTAATTGGAAACCATCATATAATATGATTTATGAAAGTTCATTCATTACTTGATTTGTGTTTACCTATAATGCCGCGAGATGGCACTTACACAAACTTTTTGTCATCAAGTCTATTATATTATCCATATAATGGTTTATAGACTTGTTATACATTTTTATTTATGAAGTATTAAGTTATTAATAAAATATTTTATTACTTACTTTTAATATTAAAACAAAGATTGCATATTTGTCCTTTATGCTTAAGCCTAACATTTTTTATTTCTCATTATACTCGAGTTTATAAGCAAATGATCAAAGGACCGCAATATTTCTCACGCACATTTTTTAAGTTAGATTCTAGCTTAAAAAGTTCATCTGTCAGGACTAAACAATACACTCACTTATGCTGTACTCGCTTGTCCAGGTTTGTTTAGGGTCTTGTATAATCTACTTGTTAAAGCATCTTTATAGCGACCTGTCTGCGAACTTCAACCTTTTCCATCGGCGCCGCAACCATTAGCCGAATCATGAAATTCTTATGAAATAACAACATATCGAACAACTCAAAAGGTTAGAACATTTACTAAGAAATTACTTGATGTATTCCGATGGATGTGCCAGAATAATCAAATTCGAATAACCTAATGATTAAGACAGAAATAAAACAAGATTCTATCATCCAAGAAAGAGATAAATAGAGAATATTTGAAATTAGCTAACCTGTAATCTAACTGTTCATACACAAGTCTTCGAAAAGAGAACGATGTGGCAAGCATAAAGACATCTTACAAAACTACATTCCCTCTTGATTACCGTCTTGATTACTCCGGTCTCTGGTTATGACATGCTCCTAAATGAGTTGCCGGCCAAATGATCACATAATTCCTTTGCAGGCCACGATAAATACACTCGTATTAGTTGTACCCGCATTCCACTCGACAGAGTACCTAAAGACGTGTTACTACGTGACCAATTAACTGAATTCGTTTGCTTTACGATCGATATCAAGCGTGTTCTTTATTTGTATTATTTTTTAAGCAACATAAATAATTATTTAACTTTCATGTTGTTTAAAATTACTATAAACTTCATTTGGTTATTTAAGAATAATAATCTTTGATCAAATAATATTCTTATTAGGAGCCCCGTAAATGGTTTAGGGTCCTCTAAATTTATGAGGGTGGTTAGTGAAAATGATATTGAACCGCCATGTAGGGAATTTACTGTATTGTTTAAATTGTGGTATCTGTATGGCGAAAGTTAATTTTATATGGAAACTGCAATTATCCGTAACCTTGACACTCAGAACTTACTGCATTAAAAATCCGTGTATGACCGCTCTTAGAAAAACTAAAGTAGACCATAATATTGAAATGCTATAACATTTGATTTATCGTTTGCATAAAAAGTAATGTTCCTAAACATTGGTTAGAGATATCAGAGGGTTTAAGTGTTTACTTCAAGCTAACGGTGGTGTCCGATAAGAAAAATGAAGCTTGTATTTTGTAGTGAATGTCCAAAACGTGACCCAGCGCCGTTCCCTTGTAATAGAAAGTTTTAGATGCTAGTTATTTAACATGTTAGTTATTTTTATAAGCGATCTGTCTAGTGGTTTTCAAGGATGTGCAATATAAAAAAATAGAGTTTATGAAACTTCCTCGTAATTGAAATATTTTAATGTACAAACTATCTACGTTATTTATTCATACTCATGATCATGAATGCAGAGCGCTTTTGTCTTATGGAGGGTCAGCACAGTATGTGCTCTTCCATACATCTCTATCAATCGTCATATCTGAATCCACTCCCTTCTTAAGCATATCCTTTTTTACACAATCCGTCTATACTTTCTTCGGACTTTCTCTACCTTTGTAGCTGTCTATAATACCCCATATATTCTCATATTTTATTTAGACTCCGTATAATTCGAACACGGATTAATAAAAAATTACACGCCACTGAAGCGCTAAAATAAATATGGTTAAATTTTAATTGCATTACAACAAAGTGAATTTAGTTTATTATGAGTTTAGAGTTGGCGTATTGATTCAAAAAGTACCATCAGGTAACAAATTTACGGTAAATCCCATACAGGAATAGATATTAGATCGTAAAAGTTAAGTTTGAAAGTGAGGATCGTAAAATTGGGGAATCTGCTCCCTGTCATAAAACTGGTATTATTTCCAAATACCTCTTAGCTTATAAAATAGGTCACGGCTTCTGACACCTTTACAATCTGATTATACATTTACGATGTTAGATTTTTCTCTTGTGTTCTTCGTTTTCTATTTAAAATATTGCTAATTAAATTTAATTATTTAGAAAATTCAAACACCACCAAGATACTAACAAAATAAGTGTTGATTGTTTGAGTTTAATTTTATTAATATTAAAGTAACTAATCATTTGTACTTGTATTAGATAAGTTGTTCGCATTATTTCTTCTATGTCTAAAAATAAGATATGATATTTTCATTTATGACTTTTGTCGGCGAATACATGAGTGCGGTATAAAAATTACAACAAATTTTTATATGTATTCCCAGACTATGTTCTACATATGTGCCAAATTTAATCGAGATCCGTTACCGTTCCTCATTACATCGTTAATTAATGTTCATATTCAACACAGTTGAAAAATAATCTATGCAAAATTAACAAAAAAAAGGTGAAAAACACGTGCGCCTGAATAACGTGAAATCAGAGATACATGAAAACGTTTTTTATTCATGAAACATTCGGCTTCGGGCCAAAAGATGTGTGTGCCCCAGAGATATTTACCAAGTTTTATACGCAATCCCCGGGCAAATTTGTAAAGTTGCTAGCGTCAGTTTGGGCAAACCGAGAAAAGTTTATTTCGTTAGCCGTTCCCGTCAGATACTCATTACGACGTTTGTCTACTGATATACTTGGAAACTTCTCATATAAGTTTTTTATGAAAAAAATCTGAATTAAAATACTTCAGTTAAGAACCAATAACCTTAACTGGTCGCAAACTCACAACAGGTCACATAGACCAACATAAGGAAAACTGAACAAACAAAGAAGTTTTGACAATAATGATGATTGTCGACAATCTTTAACAGAGTTTACAACTGTAATGTGTAGCATAAAACTTTTTGACATTATAAATTAACTTAGCTTTTTACTGCACATTTTTTTTATAACATAAGGTGGCAAACGAGCAAGCGGCCACCTGAATCCGCCATAATAGCGAAGCGACCGCTGCCCATAGACACCCGCAATTGCAGATGCGTTGCCTACCATTATCCAACAGAGGACGAGACGCACATGAAGAGAATATCTCCCCTTCCTACCTACATCCTCCTCCATCAAATTCACTTCTCCTTCCCATCCTCTCCTTATAAGAAAAGGGTGGTAAAGAGAAAGGGACTTAAACTAGGCCTCCGGCACCACACTCATCAGACGAAACACGGAATTGCTTCCATTTCACGCCTGTCTTCTGTGTGGTCGTGGTATTGCACCGGGCGTGCCGGCCTATTCGTGCTAAGATGTTAAAGCGGCACTACCACTGTCAACATAATATAATGTCCATAAAAAACTGAGATATAATATTTGTGTTACTACTTCGGTAGTGGACATCTGCGGTTAGAAACGGCGTGCCTTAATCATGGTAACTTTACCATAGTCTTGCACGAATAACTAGCTCGCTGCTACATAGCGTGTAATTAAGCGATTGCTTGTAACTTCCTAACCGCATTCTAATTAATTAAGCTAAAGCATACAAACGCTAGGGTAATTAATTATTCATTTATCCTGTAGATTCAAAATTACTTTAAGAATTGTATGACTATAACATATACGTACAGTTCCGATCCTCGACTTGTACTAATGTGTTATCGATTTTACAATTTCATATGTATATTTATCTGACTTTTTATGCGAAAGGAAATCATCATGATATATCGGCGAAGAAATTTAAATATATGTGAAAAGTCAACCGGCATCGGGAGAGTATGGTTGACTATAGACATTCGCAACGCCAAAGGTACCACATTTGCTTTTGTGGCTTTTAAGAGAGTTTATGGTCTTTTCTTGAAGGTCACAGTAACAATAATGCTATACTAGACCAGCTCACCTTAAAATTTGGAGACTCAAAGTCGGTTTTGAATTGATTATATCACTATTAAAGATATCGAGGTAATCTAAAAACAAAAGAAGAAATATTATATCAAAAACGATGCTTTTAAACTGTTCCACCAATGGCTTTAATTGCTTCCAACCGTTTATTTTTCTCAGACTTCAATTGCTGTAAATTACATCTGGCTACATAAAGTTTACTTTCTTTTAATTTATATTCTTTCAATTGCATTCCGATTTATTAATCTTTGTACTTAAAGTGGGTCATTATGATTTGTTGTTTTTAACGAGATATATATTTAATAGTTTTCCTTAGACAAAACTAGCCAGTATTTACTATGTTAATGTAAGCGAATACGAAAAGTATTGCTGTAAATTGATTTGTAAACTAGTACAAATATGCTACTACTAATGGGCCGGCCGGATAAAAAACAAGTCCGCGTTTCGTCTAGTGTGTGTGCCGGAGGTCTAATTTTAGTCTTTATCTCCATTGCATCCTTTCAATACAAGGAAAGGACGGAAAAGGAAGGTGGATTTGTCGAGTTATGGGACGAATAGGTAGGGGACATATCTTTGTTCTGTGATAAGATGACGTCTCCTCTGTTGGTTAAAGGTTGTTAACGCGTCTGCAAATACGTCCATGGGCAGTGCCCGCTTCACCTGGGTCGTGATAGCTTGTAAAAACATATCTTATCAAGAATCTCTCACTGAAGCAATAAATAGTTTTTTCAATTAAATAACCATACAAAATATGATGTAATAGTAAATTAAACATTGAAATAAATGATATCAAATATGATTCATGTTTAATTTCGTTACAATCACCCGACAAAAGCATTATCTTTGGGTTATACCAATAAAATGTACTATGACCCTTACAGCAGTATATTGAAACGAAATTTAAAAATTTCATAACACTAACAGAGAGACGTTGTTTTAACGAAATTTGGAGTTCCACTGTATTTTTTTAAATTTAACACGCTATTATAAATTTAAACAATTTATAATAAAGTATTTGTCATTTTATGTAACTAGATATTTTATTATTTTTTGTATAATCTAGATAGGTTCTAACAGTGGCAGTGCTCGCTTTAACATCTTAGCACGAATAGGTCGGCACGCCCGGTGCAATACCACGACCACACAGAAGACAGGCGTGAAATGGAAGCAAGTCCTGTTTCGTCTGATGAGTTCGGTGCCGGAGGTCTAATTTAAGTCCCTCACTTTTTACCATCCTTTTGTTATAAAGACAGGATGGGAACAAGAAGTGGATTTGACGGTGGAGGAGATGCATAGGAAGGGGAAATATCCTCATTATGTGCGTCTCCTCCTCCGTCGGATAACGGTAAGCAACGCATCAGCAATTGCGGATGTCTATGGGAAGCGGTCATTTCGTCATTTTGGCGGATTCAGGTGGCCGCTTGCTGGTTTGCCACCTTATGTTATAAAAAAAAATACTAGACTATATCGATTTAAAAAATTCTTTGGTATTTGAGAACCCCAAATATTTTTATAAATACCTACTAGACTGTTTTATTTGTATTTATTTTAAATCAATCTTAAATTCTTTCTATTTACGGTCTAAAATTATTATCTAAGTTAGTTATTTAAATTACTTCTAGCAATACCAAACATTCTGTACCTTAACATCATAATATTGGAAGGTTCTTAACATTTACAAATTGTTTTCGGAAGGATTAATTAAAATTATTTTGCCCTGTCTTCAACAGATGGCGTAGCGAAGTATACAACGAAGTTAATAATCAACGATTTATTCTCTTTTAAGAGCGGGCGCACACGTTTGACTAAACTATCGCATAACTGTTGTGCGATTGTCAATTGTTTCGTAGCCAATTCAACTGTATAGCACAACTAAAAATTGAATAGTGTGCCCACCTCCGTATAGGAATCAAAGCAAGACTAAACAGTTGTACGATAGTTTAGTTTCAACACGCTTTTACTAATAATAATTCAACAAAATTCATCAAGAATAATTTGTCATCAACAATCAAACGAATCCCTTACGCATAATCAAATTTGTAAGTTTTAGTGCCTGTCCCACCACTGGCTGATAGAGGCTCGGATAGTTTAAAAATGACGTCACTCTCAGATAAGGGAACAAAATCCGATATTTCCATCACTATTACACTTTGGATTGTTATCAGACAATTTACAATTTGGTGGGACAGACCATTACACAACAAAAATGATTGTTACTGTAATATAATTTTAAACAATTTAGAGAGAGGGAAGTTATATGGTTTTATAATTGTTATGGAAAAACACAACATTTGTTTTTAAAAATACATTCATAAACGCGTTGGCGATATATTTTACTTACGCATGTGTATGGAGTTTGTGTGAATGATAAAAGTTTCCGGTACTGAACAAAAATGTATAGACATTCGTGATAGTAATTTTAATTGAATTATTTAAATTTTTATAGATTTTCATATACAGTTTTATTGGCATGTTGATTATAGTTGTGTTAATCTAAATGTTATGAATATTGTCTCTCAATGTAATATTTTTTTTAAACTTTTTTTTTAAATTTTTGAATAAGTATCCGTTACATTTGGTATTTATAAAATAAATGGTGAAGTTAAGAAAGTTATTTTATTAACTCGGTGTCAACTCTATTGCTTTTGTTATTCTCGTTTATAACAAAGAATTGCCATCCCTTATCTTTCGGATCCCACATCCATTGAATTGACTCAGTGACGCTGGAATGGTACAGTGAAACGGAGCAGTTATAATTAAAAGTTTAATTTTTTAAATTTTAATGTAAGTGTTAAACTTACGGATACCAAAATGGTCTACAAGTTAATAAAGTGTAAGCATATCTTAATTTTATATTATATTAAAATGTAAATTGGTTAGACATATATAGAACAAAGCCACTGATGCGATTTTTCAAATTGACGTCAAAAGAAATATTTTATTTACATTGTCATAGTGAAAAGTAATAGTGATTTTAATCGAAGAGTGTATTAGAGGAAGTTTGAAAGTTGTTTAGACGAAATATCAGCGAGGTATAAAGATATTATGGGAAGAGATTGGTATGTAAACAATAAAGACAAATAATACAGTGAAGAATAATTGTATAGAAACTGTGTAGTAGAATATGTAAGGGTTTAATTCCAAGTATAATAGTGTAGAGATACATGGAGAAGTAGTAAATTGATACTATTCCAACTCCGTGAATCAAAAACTACAATATAGTGTATTTGAAATTTATATCAAGAAATTCAATAACGTAACGTTTGAGAAATAATATAAACTTTGCGTTTATTTCAGACTTGGCCAGTCTCAGTCTTATCATACCGTCAGTTTATTCTACAAATGAATGCCCTGTTGAAGATTATGTGGATGGGTGCAGATACACAGTAATCTGCGATATTTTTGCTGGTTCTTCTTCACTTTATACTTGCAATTCAGTACCGCACATTATTTTTAAAATAAGGCACTCCAGAAGTGAAACTCTAAGTGCAAGTTTCTTTGGTTCAACAAACTTTGACTCGAGAGTGCGTGAAATTAAAGCCATAGATAACGATTGGAGTAAAATAGAATCATATGCATTTAAATATTACACAAAAAGTGAAAACGTTGATTTATCATCCAATCACATCAAAATAATTAAAAATGATACGTTCAAAAATTTTGGTTATCTGACACATCTGAATTTATCTAACAATGAAATCGAAGAATTATATCCCAATTCTCTGGCGACAAGTTCCATGCCAGATTCTGTGCTAGTCGTATTAGATTTGTCCAATAATCAGCTGAATAGTTTAGAATCTGGCGTATTTAATAATTTTCCAATTCTTAATACGTTATTTTTGCAAAATAATAAACTCCGAAATATCTCAGATGATAGTTTTGGTTTGCTAAAAAATTTAAAGTATTTATACATGCAACATAATATAATTGAGATTTTAAACATGATATTAATAAATTTGAAATCTCTAAAAGAATTAGACCTGTCTTTTAATAAGCTTAAAAAAATTTCAGGGTATGAAGTAAATCGTTTAATTGCCTTGGAAAAATTAAACATGTCCTATAATGCTATTGAAGTGTTAGAGTCCAATTGTTTTAATCAGTCGCCTGACTTGAATATCCTAGATCTAAGTCATAATAGAATAGTATCTATAATAGATGCAAAAATGTTTGAGAATAACATACATTTAAAATATTTTGACATAAGTAATAATCAGATAACAACGATAGAAGATAATTCTTTCAAGAATTGTAAACTAACATATTTTAACGTAGATAGAAATCTGATATCTGGTAATGTAACAAAATTTACATTTCTCGGTTTAAGTTTTGTAACTCAATTGAATCTGAATCATCAAAATATTACTAGCTTGAATGCAAATGCTTTCTCTAATATAACAATGTTGGCTTCTTTGAATATAAGTTCAAACAGTATTAGATACATTGACAAGGACAGTTTTCAAAACTCTTTTAGCTTACAAATTTTAGACTTATCATATAATGAAATCACAACTTTAGATTTTGTAAATAACACCCTGTATAATTTAACACATTTATATTTGGGTTATAATAAAATTGTATTCCTACAAGAAAACTTGTTTAAAAACCATAACCAAGTTATAAAACTAGACTTATCTATGAACAAAATAATAGAAATCCAACAAAATTCTCTACCTTTGTTAAATTTACAATATTTAAACATCACAGGAAACAATCTTGTTGGGACGATTGAACAAAACACATTTAGTCCTGCTAAGTTCTTGAGATATCTAGATTTGAGTAATTTTAAAATAAATAAAATAAATGATATGGCTTTCATTGATCTGCCAGTTTTAGCTCGATTGAATCTTTCAGTGAATGAAATTGAATTTATAGGACCGAATAATTTTTATGGTTTAAACAATATGTATGATCTAGATATTTCAAACAATAATATAAGTGAAATCAGTTTAATTAACACAACACTTACAAATTTGAAAGCTGTGAATTTACGTAACAATAAATTGACGAAACTTACGAACTCACTATTTAATGCAAGAAATGTAATCTATCTAGATTTATCATTTAATAATATTTCTAATTTAAATGACACGGATTTTCAGATGTTTCCCAATTTGAAAGTATTAAAATTGTCTAACAATAAGATAAAAAATTTTAACGTTCCACAAATCAATGCATTGTCAAATGTAAGTATCATTAATCTTGCCCACAATCGTATTTCACATGTTGACTTAAAATATTTCGAGGAGTTGGTAGGTATAGACTTAAGCAGCAACAATATATCAACAATAAACAACACTTTTTCCAAGAACGTTGATCATTTAATTCTTGTCGATTTAAGTAACAATACTATTGAAAATTTACCACCAGGAATATTCAACAATATGAAAATATTAAAGTCACTTAACTTGTCATCAAACCATTTGACTAAATTGCGTTATGGTAGTTTAAAGGGATTGCATAATACGGAAGTTTTAGACATTTCAAGAAATAATATTTTAGAATTTGATGTGAACGTATTCCACGAATGTCAGGCTTTAAAGAAACTTATAATCGATTACAATAGAATTAAATCTGTGGATGTGGAGAACTTCAGTCACACATTGTCCAATCTTACAGTCTTAAGTTTAGGAGGTAATCCATTGCAGTGTAAAGAAATCGTTAGAAATATGAAATCCGGAGTCAAAAGACTATTAGAAGTTACATCCATAGATAAAGTCTATCACGAAGATAATGTGTATGGTATAAAATGTGGAGACAATAATTTCGAAACAACTACTAAACATAAAATTGACGATAACTTGCAAGATTCCTCCTTAACTAAGGTTGTTTTGATCTGGTGCTCTGTTTTGTCAATATTAATGATTGCAATGGGTATAACCTTATTTGTGTACAGAAACAGAAAGTATAAAATGTCCAGGCTTCATTTAAGGCATTCTTTAGAAATAAACGGTTCAGAATGTCCGAATGATTTGTTAAGTTAGTTTTATAAATGTTAATCAAAGCCTAATTTATCATCGAATAAATCATTATAAAGTTTACTGAGTTTTTACTATTTACTTTTTTAATATCGTAGAGTACCTGATGTCTTATTTTAGTTTCTATACACGACCTATCCGAGGAAAATAATTAAATCTATTAAGTAACCCTATACCATTTTTTTGCCTGAGGGGAATGCTTCTTACGCATACTCCGCGCCCAGGGGTAGTCATGTGGGGCTCTCCCCCCATAATGGGGGGCATACCCACTAAATCCCTCGGTTCCTCCAACGCCTTAGGTCGGGGCCACGGGCACGCTTTCGCTTACATCCGCAACCCTTTCGAAAGATGAAAAAGGGCCACTTGAGTAAGTAACAATAACAATGAGTAGTAAAGCCAGATGAAGGTAATATTTGCGTTAATATATGAATGTATATCATAAAGGTAACTCATAATGTGTTAAAATTGGTATCAAGGGTCTGAATATATTAAATGATGGCTACCTGACGCGTAGAGGTTAGACGGTAATTCAGAAGGTCGGCGTATGTGCATCCATATCGTCGAATATGAATTATTTACATAAATTATACATAACTTAAAACCTTTGAGGATACAAATAGGATAATATTTAGATATACGAATACAATTTGAATTACAAATTATGAATATGTTACTTTACTAAAAATGAAATTCAATATTATGCATTTTATTATTCATTTATTGTGTAACTTCTATTAACCACTGAATACGTTTAACACTAATCAATGACCCTTTATTGTTTCGTTAGTGGTTAGAAAATGTAATAGTTTTTTTCCATTAATACAGATAAACGATTCTATTTATAATGCTACAAATTTAACGTTGCGTTAACAATTGATTGAATATTCGTCTATATTCACGAGATATTCATGATTTACTATTTACACAATCTTATCTACATTTCTCCAGCTATATCCTGTTTGCTTCATATATTGACTGAATTGATAAAGGATAATGAACTCAATAATTGACTGAATAAAGCATAATATTCTATGTTTGTCTTCGGAATTGAATATAGCCGAGAAATTCTGAACATGTTTACTGATATCATTTGATTGGAACAAAATTGTTACAGATTTGATTGCTGATTGAATTATAATGAATTAGTTATTTTGCTAGTTCATATCTAGTAACTACGATCATAATTTTAGCAATGAAATAAATAACATGGAAATGAAACATATTTTTTTTCATTTAAACAAAAAAAGAAAAAGCGATGGTAAACAAAGCTGAAGCATTCATAAGAGTAATAGTTAATTAAGACAAACCTACACGATGATTTGATGTGGGAGAGGAATCAGAGAGACAGAAGCAAGAAAATTAAATTTGATTATTACTAAAGTATCTAATCTAAACAAATGTAGATCAAATTTTAACAAGTGGACAAACATTTGGAGTCGAGGATAGTTGATGTTGTCCAAGTGAATCAACCTGGGTCGGTCTGTTGGGACTAGGATGTTATAAAGTATGAAAGTAAACTGCAAACTTCAAAGCGGAGTCTTGTTGTTGAATATCTGATAACAGCTGCCGTTGAATAACAGATGAAGTTTATCCAACCTGTAGTGAAATTAATCGAGCAAAATCAGGTGTAGTAAATTTGCCTGGAATATATCGTACGTAAACAATTTGAACTTAGCCAATAACATGATAGTAAGGTAAACTAACGTAATTTAAAACTGATTGTGTTTTTAATTGTACAATCAACTAATAGATTTAAGGCCTGTCTCACTTGAAGATGGAGATTCAGATGTTTTAAAATGACGTCACTGTCCAATACCATGCGAAATATAGTTCCAGCAGTTTTAGATAACACAAAATGTATGCTGTGATGATTTAATTGCTCTTTTTATACCTAAAATGTCTGCAGCAAGTGTGGTGCCACAAGTCACTAGTATGTGAATAACACAGAGAAAGAATGTTTAAATTAATTTTATCATGGGATTTGGAATATCCCATTGAGAACATTTGAGATTCAATTAAGATTATAATTCCGAAGATTCCCCCAACTTCTGATTACAAACTTTAAGAACATTGTTTCGAACAGACTTTAATATAAAGAGGGCAGCTTTAACTTTCAAAGTACTTTATATAGAAATTCATAGAATCATGACGTCACTGTTGGGCTGTTTAGTAATTGAAGAAAACGAAGCTACGTGACATATGTCTGTCTCTTTTCCCCTCGCTATGCGTTATTTAGAATTTTTGAGAGCGTTGATTTCTTTTACTTGTCTTTAACGATGTCCTTCATCTCTACCGATATAACAATGTTGACATAATTGTGCATTGTGGTATAATAATGAGCAATTCGTTTGTTTCACGAGAAAGAAATGATATTTTTAACATCACTTTCTAATGTGCGCAAAGAAATCAGCTGGTATTCCGCAATATGGCAAATCATTCTTCATTTAAAATGCAATGTAAAATGTTTCTCTATATTTACTGAGTAAAAGGTAAGATTAAAGTAGCAAAGCATCCAACAACAAAATGCACAAAGCGTAAACAATTCCTTTGTGTCAGTGCAAACGTGTGCATTTGTGGTATCTTCTTGATGAGTTACTCAGAGGTTTGAGCGAATCAAAGTGGGTCAGTCTGCTGGGAGGCTGAGATCTCACTGTCTGAAAGTACGCAGCCTGTACACGTCAAAGTTTAAACTTGTAGACGAAAATTTGATAACAGTTACCGCTGAATAGATCAACATTCACAGAGTTACGGGAATGGTAAAGATAGTCAAGCGACATTCATATTTATCTAAACATAGTGGGTAGTTAAAATACATAAGTTTAAAATTAATTAAGAGACACTCATGGACTTTTGTTTCCTAACAATTAGGTAGAAAATCATTTGCCACTAGAGTGGTAATACTTTTTGAATTTTTTGTATGAAAAATCTAGAGATTTAGGTATAAAACACATAGAAATATATTAAATTAGGGACCATTGGTGACAGTATTCCCATTCAATTCTAAGTGACAGATTATAAATGCGAAAGTTTAGATGGATCGATGTTTGTTAGAGTTTGTATTCTAAACTACTGAACGAATGTTGATGAAATTTGGTACAGATGTGGAGAGTACAGAAGAATATAGGTTACTTCCTTTTTTAATTTCACGAGGACGGAGTCACGGGGAAAAAGTTATACATAAACAAACATAATATCAACAGACAATTTATTCCATTGATTATAGATATCATTTTTGATTTCGCCTAAACTGGTTTAGTAGATTATTCGGAACAGGTATACGTTTCAGGGCTAATACAATTACCAGGCGTGTCTTTGAAACGGCCGGGGCAAAGTATTCACGTGACTCGAATTCTCAATATGTAAATACGCGTAGTGTCCCAACAACATGTTTCTAAGTAGACGAGGATGGAATTTCGAAATTAGATTTGGCCAACGATACTACACACAATTTGCGGAAACATCAGAACTGGCCAAATTCGTTTGATAAACAGTTTGTTTAGTAAACAATGCTGTGAAAAGTAGGATCTGTTACACGTGGTATTCAGTTTTTCAAATAACAACTGTATAACCGTAGACAGTGAGTTACATTTGTAATGCACTCTACGCATCTGCAAACGCTACTCCATAGATATCCTATAGGTAGTAGTCACTTCGCTATTTCGAATTCCGATGTCGCTTGTACGTTTTTATGATCGCGACTTCATCAGCGTGACTTTAAAAGTAATAAAAAATACCTATGTTACTCAGTGAAAACATAGTTTTGTAACGGTGAAAACATTTTTGAAATAGGCCCTGTAGTTTTTATGTTATTTGTATACAGAAAGGAATATTTTATTTGAATATTTTGTCAACGGTAACTAACGGTAAAAACAGGCAACATAGAGTCGTTCGTAAAGATTTGTTGTTTGCGTACAGCAATCATTAATCAAAAGAGAAACAAACGTGACCGTAATACACTCATAAGAATTCCATGCTTCATTCGCTTGGCCGACTTTTTGAATTTTTGTATGAAAAATTCGGTCATAGCCCTCGTATGTTCTAACTTTTATATAGATGTCACGCTTCGATGGTTTCATGTATTAGTTTTGAATGAATGTGATTTTTTTTCTCGATCAAACACATAATCTACACAGTAAGCAAGCATTACGAAAGTCGACTAGACTAGGATTTATGTAGAATTGACCCATTATAAGGTACTAGCCTTCGCCCGCAACTCCGTTTGCGTGAAATTAAAAAACCAAAAGTAAATAGCCTATGTGTTATTCCATACTGTGCTCTACATCTACGCCAAATTTCGTCGAGATCCATTATGTAGTTTAGGCTACAAACTGTAACAAACATCCATCTATCTAAACATTCGCAATATATTAGTATACATGTGATGATTACTTAATAAACATCAATAATTAATTTGAAGTGTATTAAAAGTACAGTTGTTGACAGATCTTGGCAGATCGGAAAATCTTACAAGTCGATATGCAGAATACAATTACGTAGGAGTAGTCAACAGTGGTAGTGCCCGCTTTAACATCTTAGCACTGTAGGGCCGGCACGCCCGGTGTAATGCCACGACCACACAGAAGACAGGCGTGAAATGGAAGCAATTCCGTGTTTCGTCTGATGAGTGCGGTGCTGGAGGTCTAATTTAAGTCCCTCACTCTTTACCATCCTTTTCTTATAAGGACAGGATGGGAAGAGGAAGTGGATTTGACGGTGGAGGAGATACATAGGAAGGGGAAATGTCCACTTGATGTGCGTCTCCTCCTCCGTCGGATAAGAGAAGGCAACGCATCTGCAATTGCAGATTTCTATGGGCAGCGGTCGCTTCGCCATTTTAGCGTATTCAGGTGGCCTGTTGCTCGTTTGCCACCTAATGTTATAAAATAAAAAAAAATATGTCAAGACGTAAAAGAGTGGGAGGGCATTTTTTGACGCTAGATAATTTATATTGATGTTTAATCCAATTGTTTTTAGAAAATTAAGCACATTAATAAATAAGCATGATTAAAATGAAATGATGAACACTTATAATCGTTTAAAATTCACGTTTCTTTAGGTCGGAAGGTCTTGAAATTAATTATGCTGTCACCTTGGATACCGTTTGAGCAGAAATTAATATTTCACGAAATTCTTATTTCATTTTTACCTTTCATCTTCTTGTCAACAGAACACAATGGGACGAAGGATATTTAATAAATAAATTTATAAACCTAAAGAAGTCAAAAGGCTTCTTAGAAATTAACTCTTTTTATAAATAATTAAGTAATCTTTTTGTCTATGGAAAGCTTTTTTGAACCTTTAAAAGAGTAATACTAACTAGCCCTTGCCCGCGTTTTTATCCGCATAAAAGATAAATATTCTGTTAATTCTAGTAAATAAAAATAATTTCTCCATACAAACTTTCAAGTCTCCAGTCACAGTTGGCTATGCGTTGATATCTCAGTCAGGTAGTTGACTCTTAAAATTGAGGACAAAGTTCTTAGAAAGGAAAAAGAATGAAAACAAATTGTTACAGCGTGCCCACATATCACACAACAGTTGTGCGATTGTCGATTGTTTCGCAGCCCATTCAACTATTTAGTTGCACAACTAAAAATCGAGTAGTGTGCGCTTCTCCATATAAGCTTATAGGAATCAAAGTGCGACTAAACAGTTGTGCGATAGTTTAGTCAAAGGTGTGCGCGGGCTCTTACTGAGACATAATAAATAATACATAAGTATTAATTTCAAAGTTACCCCCGAGGGTTCCGAACGACTCCGTAATCTGATTTGTAATTCAGAAGAAATTAAGTACATTTTATTAATTTTATTTTGATATAAAAAGATAATTTACTGATCAGAATATTCAATTCCATTTCTTTTAATAATGTCAAGTTTAGATAACTTAATTTTATCCATATTATCAAATTTCGATAGTACAGAAATTAAATAATATTATAGTTTTTTTCTATTATATTATGTACCCTTTTACCTACAACATAAACAGCTATAAAATTTCCGTCAAAACAAACATGGGGAAATCGGTAAAAAATTGCCTCCACAACGCTGTGATTAGTCAATACCATCCATCAACAGAACGGGGAACGTTGTGGTGCACCTTTCGTACTAAATCAACAAATACATTTCCTTCACTTAAAAAAGAGAGCATCGGAGTCTCATTGGTTCAGTAGCTAGTCATACGGGTACTGTTTATCCCAAATGTGATTTTTGATTTTCGAATTTCATGAAGTTTTTATTGCAATAAATATCGTGATACAACCTGCATACCCAACCTGCACTGGGACCAGCATAGTTTTTTTTTTTTTTATCGCGGGGAATGCATTTACGCACTTGCGGAGGCAGCAGGGACAGTTTCGTGTGGGACTCTCGGCCGGGACCAGCATAGTTGATTACGACCAAGTCATTTCTAACTTAAGTAGTTTTCCAGCCACTCGAAGTCACAAATAAGAATTACTTATACTGGATTTCTAGATTTTCTTTTTACATAAAAAAAGGTTGAAAGGGAATCTGTGAATAATAGGTAATCCACTCTATTGTTTGTTTGTCCATAAACGAAAAACTATTTAAAACGCCCACAATTTATTCGTTGCAAATTGGCTTATAAGCAGCGTAAATAAAGCTCTTTATGACTTTCATAAAATATTCAAAATATTGAGGTCGAAGCGGTTAACAAAATTTGCTCGGTATACGGCACTAAATTAAAGCTTTTAAGCTATAATTATTTCGTGTGTGGAAGTTTTATCACATATTCCAATATCAACATTTATCTACTTCGTGCGCACACCTGAAACTAAACTATCGCACAAATGTTTAGTTTCGCTTTGATTCCTATAGCTTAAATAGAGGTGGAGGAGGTGCGCACATGACTCGATTATTAGTTGTGCAACTAAACAGTTGGCAATCGCATAACAATTGTGGTCTAGTTAAGTGTGTTTGCGCCCGCTCTTACAATATTTTTTGAGACATTCAGTAAATCAATATACTCGTATCTATACTATAATAATAAAGCATAAACACACACTTCTTTGTTGCCTAAAATGTCAGCAATTACAACATATTTTTGAATAAATCTTTTGTAATAAAAAGCCGTACACTTACGTCACGCTTTACGCTATATATTTTCACGCCATTAAACTTAGGGGGTACATATTTTGCATAAAATTTTAATGTGAGAAAGAGACCATAAGTTGCTGCCAACATCAAGGAAGCAAGGTTGCCACAGTTTGTCATCATGTTATGTCATATAGACATTTGCAATTGATGATATAACTAATGTCAGTAATAAAATAAAATTTTCCTAATTCCATGCGGATGCCGCACGGGGACAGCTAGTAGTTTTATTAAACTAATAATTTAGTGAATATAGTTTTAATCGCAGTAATATAGTGAAAAATAATATAAAAAATAGATTTTAAACAGCAAAGCAGCGGCTTTAAATAGTTACTTATAGTTAAATCAGTTAAAACTACAAAGTTACACTTCGAACCTTTAACATTCAAACAAAACTCAAACTCGCTCGGTTGGTATTTGGATAATTGAAAGTTAAAGTTTCAAACAATCAGACGTGCAGCGAAGCGTACAGAGATAATTCAACTTAACCAACTTAATACTTGGCATATATTTTTAAATACAAAAAATAAAAATGTATTCTATAACATTAATATTTATATCTATACATTTTTTTTTTAAATATAAGGTGGCAAACGATCAAGCCACCTGAATCCACAAAAGTGGAAAGCGACCGCTGTCCATAAACATCCGCATTTGCAGATGTGTCGCCTACCCTTAATTGACGGAGAAGGAGAGGCACATAAAAAGGACATTTCCCCTTCCTATGCGTCTCCTCAACTGTCAAATCCACTTTTCCTTCCCATCATTTCCTCTTGAGAAAAGGGTGGAAAGGGAAAGGGACTAAAATTCGGTCTCCTTCTACAAATATTATAAAGAGGAAAGATTTGTATATTTGTATGTATTGAAATAACTCAAAAACTACTGGTCCGATTTCGAAAATTCTTTTACTGTTAAAAAGCTACCTTATTAGTGAGTAATATAATATTTTTGAACATTGTCTAATAACACGCGAGACGCCGCGATCACTTTGTATTGTAAATTTAGGAAAATCTGATCTTCGATTCAAATAATAATAATTTGTATGTAAGAGAAGGCTAATTTTCTCGTTCAGAATTAATCATATCGAGAAAAATAAATGAATACACAAATTGTTTTAAATGTGTACTAACCTTTATAAATGTTATTTATTTACTGTTTTGAAACTATAGTTTACAGAGGATATTTAGACTAAATTAGTATTATTAGGGGTAAAATTATGAATTGATGATGTAAAAAAACCCAACATTACAATATCAATACTTCAGATATTACTATTACTGTAGGTATATTTAAAGCTGTTTTAAAAAATACGTCCCGTACGTGTCCGGATGGAATGCTAGATAAAGAGTTAAAATTTATAAAACACAGCATTTTGCGTGCGGCATTATCCGCCTGAAATTATAAAAACTTTATTTTATTGCTTACATTTGTCAAATTCCCAATTACAAATATCTAAATTATCGATACCATAATAACCTTACTTCCTTAATGTTGGCAACTTGTAGTTTTTGGTCCCTTTCCCACATGGAATTTAATTCCAATTTTTTTACCCCCCATGTTTAATAGCGTGAAAATAGCGCCTTAAATGCGTCGTAAGTGTAGAGTTTTTATTAAAGAAATAGTTATTCATAATTATGCTGTGATTGCTGACATCTTACGCGTAGTGTGTATTTACGCTTTTTAATATTAGTATATATTATATTCTATAGTATAGAAGTATAGGTTACATAAATATAACAAAATATTTATCACCATGTTACACATATTAGGTTATTTTATTTCTTTTCTGTTATAAAATATAACAATTTTATATGAACTGAGGCATCACGGAGTGTACGAGGTTTTTCTCTACATTTTTATGACACGTATATTGGTTTATGTAAGAAAAATGTACTCCTCGCAACGTTCATCAATCATATGAGGAATAAATAAAGCTGCAATCCTGAATGCAAATACATCCTTTGAAATATCACTGAACTATGCATATTTGAAGGCATGTCTTTTTATAAAACATTTATTTTACATTCCCTAAAGCTATCAGTTTCCCCTACCGATAAACCTTTGTAAAGTATTATTTTTCCTGTTTAAAGAAAAACGAATAAAATCTGTTTTTGTTTCAGTGTTATGGTAGTCGAAACTCTCGATTATATAATGAAGATACTATAGTTAAAATAATGATATCACCTCATCATCATCATCATCATCATCATCATCATCATCATCATCATCATCATCATCATCACAATCATCATCAGCAGCATTTATCTGGTCACTGGTTAGGCCTTCCCCAATGCATCCACTTAATGTCACTTGCGTAGATTCAAATTATGTAATTACCAGCTTTCGCCAAAACAAAAGTAAGTAGTTTATTTGATTTTTCTGACTATGCTCTACATCTATACCAAATTTAATCGAGATCCGTTCAGCCATATAGGATACCAACTCTAACAAACATCCATCTAAACTGTCGCATTTATAATACTTGTAGGATTTTTACGCTGAGGCTTAATGTGTGGTAATTTTTGGTCAAGTTTGATGTAGAATATAGACCTGAAAGTACGATCGACCTAACGAGTTTTGTTCAGCTATCCAAATATAAGTTTTTATATGTTAAAATAACATAGAATTCGTATTAAATCTCGAAGAGAAAAACACAGTAATGCTTGTTCTACGCATGATTAATGATGGTAACAAACGACATACTTTGCCTCGCTCTTCCTATAAATCTTTTAGAGACGTTTTTATGTCGTCGAATATTCAGTGATTGTGAAAAATATTTAGTCGTGCCGTGTTTGTTTTTTTCCGCAATTATACGTAATATATTTAACTAGCTGTTCTCGTGCGACTTCATCCGCGTAAAATTATGAAAAAAATTTGTATTGTTTACATGTGTCAAATTATCAAATGCAAATGTCAAAATGACATGAAATGATGACAAACCATGGCAACCTTGCTTCCTTGATGTTGGCAGCAACTTATGGCCTCTTTCCCACATTAGGGATTTTATCCCAAATATTTAACCCCTAAGTTTAACGGCGTGAAAACATAGAGCCTAAACTGTGACGTAAGTGTAGGGTATTTTATTAAAAAAATAATTCTTCAAAAATATGCTGTATTTGCTCACATCTTAGGCGAAATGTAAAACTATAGCCTGTTACTCGGCGATAACGCAGCTTTTTAATAGTTAAATCAGCCCAGTGGTTTTTAAGTTATTTCAATACATACAAAAATACAAATCTTTCCTCTTTATAATATTAGTATAGACTAGCGATGCGCTGCAGCTTCGCCTAGGTGGCAAAGAACATACGTCTCATATATTTTCTGTCATACCCAAACTCTTCTCATGGTATTAAAATATAGTCTATGCTACTCAGTAACAACCTAGATATCTAAAGAAAGAATATTTGAAATCAGTTCAGTCGTTTCGGAGCCTATTTAATGCAATCAAATCGTACGTTTCCTCTTTACAATATTAGTACAAATGTACATACACAGTTTATTATTCCAAAAGTATAGGAATTATTGAAAGCATTTTTATAAAATTTCCTGAATTTTCGATTTTTAAATGAAAAAGTTTAGCCTAGAATTGGCAAATTAAAACCGAAGCTGTCAGGTTTCAGCGATCAAAGCGCCGGGAAATGAGATAAAGTAAAGGAAATTATGAAGGAACCGCGAAACGGTCGCTTTAAATGATGGCTTTACTGGATTTTCAAATAGGCTGGTGTTTTTTTTTTTTTATTTAACACTATCAACCCTTTATCTATGACAATTTAAACAGGATAGATTATGCAATTAACTAATTACATCGATTTTTTTATAATTGTTTACAATTGTTTTGACAGATTTTAATCTTTGTCCTCATATGTCACAGTTCGTACGCTGATTTTGACACTTTAAGGTACACAAAGTACACATATACCTATAGTCATATAGAAATTAAAGTGTTAACGTAGATAGTTACCTAAATAAAACCGGTAAATATAATAATACTAGCGTTCGCCCGCGACTCCGTAAGAGTAAATTTAAAAAACTAAACTGAGAGTAGCCTATGTGTTCTTCAAGACTATCCCTATATCTATGCTAAATTTCATCAAGATCCGTTCAGTCGTTTAAGCTACAAACTCTAACAAACATCCATCCCTCCATCTTAACTTTTGCATCTATGATATCAGTAAGATGTTTTTGTAATACCTTATTTAAAACGTGATTTCGTAATCCTGTAATAGAGAAAGAAGCAATTAAATAGTGTCTTAAACAATTTTTATTGACTTCAGTAAAAGCAAGTTAATACTATTCCTGGTTAATCATAAATAAGTGCCATAAAAATTATTTATGAGAATTTATATAGCCAGTCTATTTCCCAGCTATTCTGATTTAGGTAATACCCAATCGTTTTATTTATTTTACTATACAATTGGAGAGTTATGTACTCTTTATTCTGTTATGTTACCGTAAAACTATGAATGTTTTTTGGAATATTTCAGTATTGTCATCAATTGAGACTGACAGAATTATATGGAAGTAATAACAAATAGATAGATAATAAAGTTTTCATTGTAAATGTCAATGAGATTTATCAAAGAGTAAGCAAGATTACAATTTTAAACTCTTGTTTTTTTTTAAAAAAAACTAGATGGCGCTGTTCTCAGTGGTAAACTCCCTACGCTCTAATTAGGGTAAATGTTTCTTTCCATACTTCATACTACCGTTGAATGTTTCTAATCAAGCCACGTTCAGCATTGTCGAAGGGGAAATAAACTCTTTATCGGGGGAGTATAACGTTTATTTCATAATAAATATGAATTGTGAACGCAATAAACACTTTTGATTAAAAATTTAAATTGCCAGTATTAAGTTCAAAGGAAACAATTTTTTCTTTAGTTTAAGAAAGAGCACCTTCCTTATTTAAATTTGATTGTAGTTAATCAACATTTACTACTTTAATTTTTGTTTAATTTACAATAAATGAAAATAACTACCATTTATAGTGTAAACTAGCTTTCGCCCATGACTCCGTGTGTGGAATTAAAAAAGCAAAAGTGAGTAATGTGTTCTTCCAGACTATCCTCAAAATCTATACCAAATTTCATCGAAATCCGTTAAGCCGTTTAGGCTACAAACTCTAACATACATACATGCATCTAAACTTTCGTATTTATAATAATGGTATTAGTATGATGATTACCTTTTGAGTACTGTTTAATTTAGTTTTTCTTAGAATCATAACGTAGAAGTCAAATTAATTGTTCAGAACATTTCCTTTCATATTCTAATAAGTTTTACTAATCATCAAATAGTCCAATAGAGCATTTAACGATGAAATTCCTGTAAGAATTCGCCTTCGGAGATAAAATTAATACTGAAACTGGGTGGTTTCTGCGATCAAAGTGGCGGAAGGAGGGATAAAACGAAGGAAATAATGAAGGCGCCGTAGAAATGCGGACGTTAAATGGATTCGATGGAAGTGGAATTTAAACTACGTTCAATCGATTTGTTTTAAATAAATATAATTTAATGATCACCTTTTAAATATAGCGCCTGCAGTAAGTGAATATTAAGAACGCAATCCTATGAGTTAACATCGCACAACTGTGCGATTGTCGATTGTTTCACAGCCTATTCAACTGTTAAGTTGCACAGCTAAAAATCGAGTAATGTTCGCACCTCCATATAAGCTTACAGGAATCAAAGCGAGACCAAACAATTGTGCGATAGTTTAGTCAAAGGTGTGCGCGAGCTCTAAATATTTCAAGGGCACACGACGACTGTTAAAATGTGATTGTTGATAGATATATTGATAGACGTGGGCTTAAAAAAACAGTAATGTATTTCATTAAAGAAGACGTTATTAAGAAAGAAATAATAATAGATTAATTAAAAAGAGAATCCTGTTAACCTTATATAGAGTGAGAAAAAGGCAGGAGGGTAATTAAAAAAAAAAACTAGTAACTTAGAATTTAGTTTGAATATCTCAAATGAATTGATAACAAAAAACGACACAGCAGCGAATAACAAAGGCATATGAAATGTAAATATCAACAATAAAATCTTATATTAAAAAAATCTCAAAGCAAATTCAAAGAGTCTGTACGAGCCTTCACCGGTTTTGCGAATTCTAAAGGCCCACTTACATAAGACGTGGCAATCAATCACAAGGAACTTGACAACTTGTCAGTTCATTCAAAAGATGGGGACGATTTACATGAAAATATGCTTTAATGTCTTCCATTTGACGAGATTAACTTTTAGGTCGCATAAGAGATCATCTTTTTATAACTTTACGTTTAAATCTTGAAGTTCAGAAAAAATGTAAGAAAAATATAGCAATAATATCGAAAACTACATTTTTGGTTTCGAGGATGTAATAAACATACCCTTCGCCACAGGTAAAACTAAATTTATGTTAAGGTTTTTACCTACTAGAACCCCCTACTTTTAGTAGGTTCTAATGCCCTGGTAGATGGCCAACTTCCTAGGTGGAAGTCGGGTACTTAACCACAATATTTTAGTACATTCTTCAAGAAACAAATTGAATTTTAAAAATTATTCCGGATTTTAAATCTATGGTTGCTCATATCGTTTTACAGATAATAAACTTAATAGTAGAGAAGTAAATATATCTATTTGTATACGGTATACAGCTGTAAGATATTTACTCAAGGAACTCAATATGAACGATTGGACTCGAGTCAGTACAACCGCAAACGTTCTCATATGAATACTACGTGTACATATATATACTATTATAATAAAGCGTAAACACACACTTTGTTACCTAAGATGTCAGCAATTACAGCATATTTGTGAATGATTCTTTTTTAGTAAGAAGCCATACATTGCGTCACGTTATAGGCTATATATTTTAACGCCATTAAACTTAGGGGGTAAATATTTTGGATAAAAACCTTAATGTGGGAAAGAGACCATAAGTTGCTGCCATCACGGAAGCAAGGTTGTCATCGTGTCATGTCATTAGTAATTAATAATTTGATAAATGTGAACAATGGAATAAAATTTTCATGATTTCATGCGGATGAAGACGCACGTAACAGCTAGTTTACTATCCCAATCTATACTATTATTATAAAGAGGGAAGATTTGTATTTTTGTATGTACTGAAATCATCATCAATGATTTTAGTTTGTATATTTCATCGGATGTTAGGATGATGTGCTCGAAAGATGGTTCGCGCTAGCTTAGTAAATATATGGTTATTATTGTAAACAACCTAAAGACAGAAAGAACAGACGATAACGTAAACTTTATACGTAAAAACATCGTATTCATATTTTTATAAAATCGATTTTGAATTTATATATGTAGTTTGATTTATTACATTTTCAAATTGACTTAAAGTAATAAGACATTAAGTTAGAAATCCTTCAACACGCGTACATAGTTTTTACATCTATAAAAGTTCGTGGAAAGTGAACCGTCAACGATCCATCTTACCAATAACCAGTAAAAGCTTCTAGGGAAAGCGTCGAGCTTTCGTCTGGAGGAAAATAAGGTAAAAAATGGGAAATATGAAATAATTTAGGATCAAAATGAAAAGAAGACTTTTAAAACTTATGACTTGCGAAAAGTACAAATAAGTATGTTCTTAATAATAGATATATCAATGGAAGATAATGTTCTGAAAATGGATGTTTTATTTTAAAACCTTTTAAATAAAAAACAATAATCGATAACGCATAATCGATACTAAATATTAGGATAATATCTATGACACAGTGTATAAAAATATATCGCCTTTTAAACGTGTATCAGGTTTTCCATTTTCTTTCATATATTTTATTACTTAGTATGTTTCTTTTTTTTTTATTTGCTTGTGTTGCAATGTTGTTAAGGATTAAATGTTACATTACTTTATTTTAATTTTATTTATGATTTACATTAAATAGTAATAAATTTCCATAAAGTACATATCTAACGATTTCGAATAATAAAAGTTTCAAATACTAGTAATTTAAATTCACCCTTCGCATGTCCCTGTTACAGTATCCCTTTTATTTTCTGAACATTTTACCATAAAGTTAAATAAACTGCCACGTGTCGTGTATGTGATTTCCCTGTGCGCTGAATACGACAGAATACCCGTCAATTTACAATCGGTATTAATAACTACGGTGCTCACTTAAAGCCTATGTGAGTTACATACGTAATTTTATCATACTCAAATTTAATATAAACGCAAATAATATTTTGGGATACGGACTACCGATCTTGCGGTCTAGTTTTCGAATCCTGCCATTCGACTATTGTGAAAATCCTAGCACAAGTCTACAGCTTATTTATTTATTCATTAAATACATGAAATAATTATTTCGTTTTATCAGGATTTTAATTCATTTTATCTTAGTTGGGATGGTTAAAGGAAATATTAGTAATGTAATAAAAAAACTGCTGATATTAAAAAAAAGAATTAAAATCATTGTAGTTTATGTTAAAAACATAGAAGAAAACAAATGAACAACGCTTATGTGATTTTTAACAGTTATGTTATGCTTATTGTGGGGCACTAAAATCTGGCATTCATTACCAAAATTAAAAGACCAAATGCAGAATTTCTTTTAATTAGCTATTGTTTTCGATTCGATTGTGTTACTCTCTAACTATTTCTAAAAAGCTACATTCCACACTTCTGAAGGTCCATCTGCTAAGGATTTTATTCCGTACGAACTTTTAAAATGCAAACGAGCTGTCATTTTTTTCCATTTGATTACAACTCAAGGTAGCAGAAATAAACGCTGAATAATGATTTAATATCGCGTAATTACATAAAGACTTTTTTGCCTATGTCTACAAACCTGGTGTCTTAACACGGGGCCGCTTTTTCCGTTCTCATTTTGCAGACTACACAAATTATTTAGAGAAAATTATTCGCTGGCACGCAAACCTACCCACAATGGGTTCACTTTACCGCTGAATACTGTATTTGTAATCGGATTCAAATTGGTAAGCGAATACGATATTTTAAGATTTCTGTTAGTATTTGTTTATTTATTAGGGACACCACCACTGGCTGATAGAGGCTCAGATAGTTTAAAAATGACGTCACTGTCAGATAATTGAACAAAATCCAATGTTTCCGTTACCTATTTTACACGTTGGATTGTTATTTATAATTTAGTAAGGGTCCTGCTTAGTCTTTTTATAAATCTAGCTTTTATATGTACTTAAACTCTCCTTACAATTTGATTAGGTAAAATCAATTAGTTTGATTAATTAAAGAAAGCTTTCTAGAAACCGAAATAATGTTAAACAACGATTAACTAGAAATTAATCTTGATTGAAATTGATTGACGTTTTAAAAGCTAAATATGAAAAAAAGGTATTGTTTAAAATGAATTTTTACCGAATAGATTACGGTACTCAATTATTGTCTCTGACGAAAATAGAGATAAGAATACGTTTTTATTAGTGTGTCGACAGTTAACTTCGTTTACAAATTGTCGTTTTTTTTTTTTTATAACATAAGGTGGCAAACGAGCAAGCGGCCACCTGAATCCGCCAAAATGGCGAAGCGACCGCTGCCCATAGACATCCACAATTGCAGATGCGTTGCCTAACCTTATCTGACAGAGGAGGAGACGCACATAAAGAGGATATCTCCCCTTCCTATGTATCTCCTCCTCCGTTAAATCCACTTCCTCTTCCCATCCTCTCCTTATAAGAAAAGGGTGGTAAAGAGAAAGGGACTTAAATTAGGCCTCCGGCACCACACTCATCATACGAAACACGGAATTGCTTCCATTTCACGCCTGTCTTCTGTGTGGTCGTGGTATTACTCCGGGCGTGCCGGCCTATTCGTGCTAAGATGTTAAAGCGGGCACTACCACTGTTAATCGTATTTATCTATTTTATTTATTCGTTCACGCTCGAATAATATGAGAAAGTTGAATTTAATAATTTGTAGGTGTTGTTTGTTTTCAACCCTTATTTAACTTTACATAGCGAGCTCCATTAAATAAATAGTAGAGATTTACTTACAGTTGAAAAGGCTCTAAATACGTTCTGCGAGTATTCGACCGTATTATTGCGTGACTGGTAAATTATTTCTACTCCCTTCAAAGTAACATGTTCGCCGATTTGGCTGCGAAATGCGAAATAAATTTTTGCTAAATGTTTTATTTTTTTGGTATAGAAGATTTTACTGTTAAATACTTGCTTTAAATTTGTTATGTAAATAATTAAATTGTTTTTTTAATAATGGAAATGTTACTAATATTACAAATTCGAATATTTAGATGGATGGATGTTTGTTAGAGTATGAAGCCTTAATTGCTGAATGGATCTCGATGAAATTTGGCATAGATGTAGTGGATAATTTGGAAGTAGAATTCGAAAGAGAGGGAGCCGGGGGCGAAAGCTATGTTATAAAAAGAAAAAAGTTACTATTAAAATTAAATAAAACACTATAGTTTTAACTCTCTAAAGCCGAGCACATTGGATTTAATCCATTGGTTTTACCGGCTACAGTCGTAACCAATACAAACAAAATTAATCCAACAAATCCCATTATTGATTGCATGTTGCGGAATGTAATGTACCGTAGTATAGAAGTTTCTCAATATAGCAGCCGACAACTTCAACGTAGCATCCGTAGCAATAGGAACGTAGCACCGTAGCAGCGTAGCATCTTTTATCCGTAAATCTGAACGTAGCCAATGGCGCCTTTTGTTCTAAAGTTCTTTCTGAAATGTACGTAGCAAAGCTATACATTGATAAGTTTAAAACATAAAACTATTTTTATTTCCTAAGCGAGTTGTGGACATTTTCTTTGTATTTTCAAGTGAAAATACATTTCACTTTGTACTCAAATGTTGACGAGACTCTGAATGTGGAACAGTTTGATATGTGTTACAGGATTTGAAAACGAAAACTTAATTCAAAATAATGTGCTTTTTTTAAACCTGTTATTGACCAATCGAAAGATGATAACTACATACTATTTTAGCAACTTGTGATATAAGATATAAAAGGAAATTAAAAAAAAATGTATATAACATTCCCGCGTGCATCAGCTACATTCCAGTCTAAGTCCCATTAAAATCGGTACACCCGTTCCAGATATTACCCGGAACAAACTTGGCTTGCGGACAGACAGACAAAAAAAATGTTTTCGTTATCAGTAACAAAAATATATGCAGAATCTGGATTCGTTTTCGATACTTCAGACACTTTAATTTTATTACATACTAGCTTTCGCCTGCGACTCCGTCCGCGTGGGATAAAAAAAAACATAAGTGAGTAGCCCATGTGTTCTTCCAGACTATCCTCATGTATGCAAAATTTCATAGAGATCAGTTGAGCCGTTTAGGCTACAAACTCTAACAAACATCCATCCATCCATCTAAACTTTCGCATTTATGATATTAGTAAGATCTCAAATGTTAATCTTATGGGACAGATATAAAACGTTATTTAAATGTAAACAGCCCTTAAACGTTTGAATAACCTGACAGGTTGTCAAGTCGGTGATGATTGATGTACACTTAGGGAACTGGTCCCTTATAATTCAGAGTTCCCGTATACATCATTCGTACTGTCTTTGTTTATTGTCTTCACAACACATTAATTACATTGCTATTACATTAAAGGTTTACATAAGTACACAGAATGGCATCTTACTCTTACTAATATGCGAAAGTTTAGATAGGTGGATGTTTGTTAGAGTGTGTAGCCTAAACTGCTGAACGAGTGTCAAAGAAATTTGGCACAGATGTAGAGGATAGTCAGGATGAACACATGCTAATTGCTTTTTTATCTATGATTTAAAACTGGTTAGAAATGTAATTAGGCATTGGTTGGTATTATGAAAAAAACACACTCCGTAAATGCGGTACAAAGCAAACGCTTTCGTTTTTATCCATTTATAATAGAGATTAGAGCTTAAGAATCATTAGAATATAAAAATATTGATTTAGCGAAATTAGAACTGCTACATGTTCGTTGTATGCAGATTACGTCAGAGATATCGTAAGTAACTCTATCGTGTCAGATTCGGTGGCACAAAGCGACGTCGCATGAGCAATATCACTTGCTACATTACCTAATACTAAACGAACTATTGCTCAAAGGCTTAAGCGATAACCGACCTTAACACTTTACAACAAGGGTTATTTTTACTTGCTGTAAAACGGTAAGGCAAAAGTAAAATTATTCAACGGAGAATATAAGTTGGGTAATAAGTTTTATAACTCAGAATGTAGCGTAAAAGTAGACGAAATAAATGTTGATATTTTAGAGACATTCATGTCACCTACCAATTGTGAAATTCGCTAGTATTTACCATTTGTTTATAGAGGGTTGGAACCCTTTCAGTGTGCGTCACATCAATACGTCCACCCTTCCTGCTCGCTATTATGTGATTTTCATTAAAGCCTCATCACCTTGGTGACGCGTAAACTTTAAGTGGTTATCCGTCTGGGCAATTGTAACGTGAGGGTGTGTGACGTCAGACGCGAATCACCTAATGAATTTTCATTCTATGTCATTGGTTGTTTCTGAATCCTGTTTCGACTTTTCCTATTCGAGTATATAGTACTCCTATTGAAAGCTTCGCTTAAGTGAAAATGCCTTTACCGTTATTTTTTACCTTCGATCTTTGACCATTATTTAGTAAGTCGTTTTATAAATTTCAATCCGCCTTTTATCCTCTGCTTATAGAACTCAAAAATTTCAAGCTCTACAATACAAGAATTCTACGTCTATATAAAATAGGTACTTTAACAAACAGAGCGCAAGCACGCATCTGAGTGTCCTTCGATCGTAAATCTGAATAAATAAGACATTCAAAGGCGCTGCTTGCTTCGAGCGTCTCTTCGCAGCCTCGCTTCCAGCAAGGATCAAGATGTATCCGCTTATAGTGTACTTTGAAAAGTAGGAAAGTCTTTTAAAATGCAAATGCACTAATACTTTATTGCTTTAAGTCAAGTCTAGTTCAAACTAGGTTAATATAATAACAATTAACATAATTCGCTTGATTTACGTAAATTATCATAATATATTATCATACTCATATTAAAAATAGGAAAGCATAGATGGATGGATTTTCGTTAGAGTTGTAGCCTAAACGGCTGAACAGATCTAGCTGAAATTTGGAATAGATGTAGATCATAGTCTAAAATAACGCATAGGCTACATAGTTTTGTTTTTTTTTTCATTATTATTTAATTTCACCCGGAAGGAGTCGGGGGCAAAAGCTAGTAATATTATAAATGCGAAAGTTTAAATGAATGGATGTCTGTTAGAGTTTGTAGCCTCAACGGCTGAAGGGATTTTGATAAAAATTTGGTACAGGTGTAGAGCATAGTCTGAAAGAAGACATAGTCTACTTACTTTTGTTATTTTTTTAATTACACGCGGACGGAATCGCGGGCGAAAGCTAGCTTAACGTGTTAAGTATTGCGGCCTTTGCATGTTCGTAACCTTTTTGATAATTTTTTCGGAACAAAAAAATTGAATTTACTTCAATTTAATGTTAGATTTAATTTATACTCATATTACATAGAGAAAAGATTTGATTTTTGTATGTATTAAAGGACCTCAAAAATTACTGGACCGATTTGAAAAATTCTTTCACCATTAAAAAGCTACGTTATCAGTGAGTAACATAGGCTACATTTTTTTTGTTTTTTTTTCATTTCACGGCAAAGTCGCGAGCAACAACTAACTCATATTTAAATAGAAGAATACAGTTAAGGCATTTTTTGTTGCATATCTTTTTTAAACCTGAATCGTTAAAATATTTTGTTCACCCATTGAATACTTTATAACCTAGAATATTCATACAACCTGAAATAAGTTAGAACTTGATAAGTTTTTATTTCTTTTCTAACTAGATCAAAGTAAGTAGTTACATTCGTAAAACTGACGACCTAATTTGTTATTCATGACATAGGTAAAGTAGGTCTTTGGATTTACTTTCCGATTCTAGAAATGTTAACAAGAAAACTTTTAAAAATGTTTTATGGATGTCGAGGAAAGGGTTTTTTGAAAACGGATTAAAAAAAACGCCTACATTAATTTATTGTTCATTTATTTGTATTATACTATAAACAATTAACAAAAATTTATTCGTGTAAATTTATATTTTGAAATCTGAGAATTAAATTGAAAATATAATTTTTAAAACATCCGGTTTAATGTCCTCCATTTTTCAATATGGCGTCCTATGACGTCGCAATATGGCGTAGATTCATGCACATTTTTAATTTATACTTGTATCGACGTTTATGGAATTGGAATAGGTCCTTAGTATGTATTGCATGAGAAAGAGTTACTCTCGTTTGAAAATGCTAAAAAATAAAAGCATGATTCACAAAAATGTGCAAATAAACAGGAAATACGATTGTAATATAACACTTTGAAATATTTTGTCGGTGAACAATCTTTTTTTTTTACATTTTAACAGATGAAAACACAAAGGGCATTACCAAATCAACCCGTACATTTTTTTACGCGTGGCCAGACACGTATTTACGTACCTATAGGTAAATGTTTTTTTGTAAACATTATTTCACTGGTAAAAAAACGTCAAACATTACATTTATAAGATTTATTTAAAACTAGCTGGTACTTGCGACTTCGCCCGCGTGAATTTAAAAAATATAGCCTATATTACTCACTGATAACGTAGCTTTTTAATGTTGAAAGAATTTTTTTAAATCGGTTCAACAGTTTTGAGTTCAATACATATAAAAATTCAAAAATACCAATCTTTCCTCTTTTTAATATATTAATAGAAAAAAATCACAATATTTTAAATGTTGGCATCATTGAATTGTTAAAAATCCTAGCAAAAAAACACGTACCTACGTGCCTACATATGTAGTATTTTCTTCGTCGCTCTATACTTATTAGAACGTGACAGACCAGCAGCTTATCTCCAGTACAACAATTAGCACTTAATTAAATAGAACACAGTACACACAGAAAATAAATTGTCTTACATCAAATTGAATTTTCGAATACTAATTACTGCTATTACATGATACTCACTACACCTGAGTCCAAAGACTAGTTCAGGATATAATTCATCTTGAATATAAATTACCAAAGATGTTGAGAAATTATAATTTAATGTTCAAATAAATTGCTCATCATAATGAACTGAATTGTAACAATTATTTAAACTAAGACAAACTAGTTTCGTTTCTAAGAGAATAGTTTCTGTAATCTTACTCTTACTAATATAAATGCGAAGGTTTAGTGGATGTTTGTTAGAGTTTGTAGCCTAAACGACTTGACGGATTTCGATAAAATTCGGCACAAATGTAGAGGACAGCCTGGAAGAAGACATAGGCTACTCACTTTTGTTTTTTAATAACACGCGGATGAAATCGCAGGCGAAAGCTAGTTATACTATAATTTACTTAGTCGCTAAAAATTAGAACTAAGGGCCGATGATTTTATACTTACTGATGTAATTGTCGTACGGTTCTTATTGATTTATCTTCTTTATGGTGAGCAACTTATAATGAAGTTTACTCATTTGTGTCTTACCTAAAAAGAAAAAAATATTAATTAGAAAATGTTGCAAAAACGCACATCTTTGATGGCCGGTTTCCCAGCTACTTTTAACCGTTTATTAGTGTTTTTGGATCGACAATTTCTTGAAATGTGTTTGCGAACTACGTAACTTGAATTTTACTTCTTTACAAAAAGTCACTCTAAGACTAATCAATCAGTAGGTAATTATAAAATAAATAGAAACTTCAGAAACCTAGTATAAGTATGTCTCATTTAAAGCGACTTCTAACTACAAGTCACTTTTACAAAAATAAAATACTACCACAATCCGAACAACTATCTGCTCCCTAAGGTAACGCTCCTTCGTTAGATTTACATACTAAATCTACACTAAAGATAACAACTTAACTACTCTGAGTAAGGTACTAGAAGTAAAAAAATTAAATTAAACGAACTCAACCTCGTACGAGCATTGTCTTTGATATACAGAGTGGGTCGGCGGATGGAAGTGGCTCTTTCGTAAATCTGAATAAATAACGCATCCAGTTGTATCGTTTGTCCTGGATTTCGAGTCGCGTCGACTTTGCGGAGCATGTTGTGAAGTTTGCAAGTTGAAAGCGTAAACTACGCCGTTGCTAAATAATTCTCGAAACAATAGCAAGAGCAGACACTTTGTAAATGTTTTCTCAAAGTACTTTATGCATGAAAATAATTTATGCGAAGTTTTAAACTTTGGAACTTCAGTTGCATGATGATAATTATTTGTTTTTGTTGAATTTTTATAATGTGAAGAAAGTAAATTAAAATATACTGAAACTCAAATTATAATAATTGAAAATTCTTCAAAAGACCTAATATAATCCTAAATCAGAACAAAAAAACACTACTTATTTACAAGACGAGACACTAGATGTCGTCAAATGCTTCAATACTTTTTTTTTAATTAACTAAAATATTAAGGCAGTGGCTGTTCCGGCAACTAACAGTTATACTCTACAAGATCAACGACAAAGACGTTTAAAAGATTCAACATAAATTGAATGAAAAAAGTACTCGAATTCCGTGCACCCACATTCAGGTTCGAGAGTAAGCCTGGTGTTTGTGTTCACGCCGGCGGTGGAATTGAAAATGAAGAATAAAGCTAGAATTTTGCAATGGAAACTTGTCTTAGTGAGAATTTGAATTTCAAATTGGTTCGTAATATTTCACTGGAAGACTACGGTCGTTAGAGCGATGCGTTTTCTCTGAGTTAAAGTGAAACTGCAACAAGCGATTAAAACTATACCAATAAAATAAAACAACGCAACAACACGTAGTTTATAATTGTAAAGCATTGAACGAACTGTGCTTAAAACTTTATTGACTGTTTTAACAAGATAACTTTTTTATTGCCTTGAATAGCTCATTAAAATATTTTTTTTTATAAGACGATTATACAAATCATTTTATTCAATACAAATTCTTATATACAAGTGAGAATACATTAGTGTTACTATACATTTAGCTTAAGAGTACCGGAAGCCTTAAGCGGATTAAATGGCGGAGGAGACGCATAGGAAGGGGAAATATCCTCTTCACGTGCGTCGTTCTCCGGCGATTAAGGGTAGATACAATACATCTGCAATTGCATATGACTGCGCAGAGGTCGCTTCGACAGTTTAGCGTATTCAAGTGGCGAGATTCTCGTTTGCGACCTAATGTTATAAAAAAAAAAACAAATTACTGAAACGAAACCTAGGCAATCAATGAAGTTTTTTGACCGACTTCCTAAAAGAAGGAGGTACTCAATTCGTCGATATATTATTTTTTTTTTTGTTTTACGGAATAACTCCGCCGCTAGTGGACCGATTTTGATAATTCTTTTTTTATCCGAAAGGTAATGCTTGCAGGTGGGTCCCAATTTTTTTGACCAACTTCCCAAAAGAAGGAGGTACTCAATTCGTCTGTATGTTTTTTTTTTTATCTAAAATTATCATCAGATAGTAAAAATCATCCAAAAAAATAATATTTCCATTTAATTTGGGAGTTTATCGCATATTCATCGCATCGTCGACTTCTCAGGGCTCCAAGCTGCGTCACTTGTGTTTCTATTCGGCACACCGTGAATCGAAAATGAAGAATAAACGTGCAATCCTCGACGGGAACTTCTCTCGGTAAGAATTTGAATTTCAAATTAGGCTGTAATATTCGTCGGGGAAGTTTGTAGTTGGCTCAATTCGTATCTCCTAAGACTTGAGAATAGCACGGCTCTAAAGATAATTAAGAAAAATAATTTAAACTGTCGGTAGTATTCATTTGTTAATAAAAACCCTTTTTCCTTTTTAAAAATGCTTAAATTAAACTGAATAACAAGACCCATGTTGACACATTTTCCATCATATGGAGTGGCCTTAATAAATTCACAAAAAGCACATTTTATGGACAACAAATAATTTAAACAAGTTAAGAATTATTTCATATATTCCGCGTGATACGTTCTAAAAAATACGAGCTAGAACTCGCTCTACAAAATGTTAGTTCCGTAAATCTAAATAAATAACGCATAGAAGCGCGCGGTGCAATTTCCATTCCCCTAGTAACTTTAGTTGACTCTATGCGGATATAAAGTATTACGTTAAACCTCACGTAAGATGGATTTTGACTGCACTCCGCTCAAGTTTGTAGTATAAAGTGGTTATTTCATATTCCATCAAAAAGACATGCATAATAAAACCACTGCTGGCCATACACGTACGCCTTTTTTTACCCTCGCTGGAAGTTTTGGAACTTTTTAATCATAACATGATTAGAATTTTAATACGCAGATTCTACTAAAAGTATTGTTGATTAAATATTATTTACTAGTTGTTGCTCGCGACTGCATTTACGTGAAATTGAACAATATAGCCTAAGTTAACGGGGACAATAACTGGGTGCCCTACTGGAGTAGGATGAGGTATGAAAGATAATGAGCCTATGTTTCTCAGCGATAACGTAGCTTACCAATGGTGAAAGAATTTTTGGAATCGACCCAGTAGTTTACAATATGTAAATAGAAAACAACAAATATTTCCTCTTTATATTAGTATAGATTTAACTACATTATGGTATCAAAACTTTACTAGATTATCACAGCTTTTAGATGTTATCAAAATGATCATTTAGATTTAATCGAAAAACCTAACATAATTCGCAAACGTGTGACATAATAAATCAATATTTGAAGCTGTTCGTGTGTTCATACATATATTCACAAATAAGGAGTGTTATCGGGTGTCTGATAAATTACCCCAACCCCTTTAACCTCGGAGCGTTGGATGCTTGAAATAAGGTAACATAACGCGAGCCGTTATCTCTCGTTTATTTGATATTCCCCCGAGTCACCGAATCCGATGAAATTTCCTGATTTATCTGAAACATTTTTTTTGTATTTCGAATTCATCGATTAATTGTAACAATGTTTATTGTTAAAATTTGAATAGAAATTGGTGACTACTGTAGTTGCTATACTAGTTGTATTCTGACTCCTTCTAATACAAGTTGTTGATTAAATCTCAGTTTAGAAGATAAGTTTTATCTTAAATATAATAGATGGCGCTTTCATTAATCAATAATAGGTAGATGTCGCTGTAATCGACTTATTATAATTCGATATTCGAAGATCTGTAATATAAAGAATCTTATAAAAAGCAAATACCTTGAGTAATCTCATTGTGTATAGTAACACGAAACCTACGTACAGTCCGTACTTTATTCAAAAAAGGACACAATTTCGCATAAAGTCGTAGCTTTTTATCACCTTTTATATCTCAATTTTCCCTTTTTTCTGACGAGATTGGCTCCAGCATCCGTGATATCAATCTAGGTCGGTGAGACTGAGTTAATGGCACGTGATACTAAGGCGAGGGGAATAAATGTAACGCACTTTGTTTTGAAAAGTGAAAACATATTTTACGTATTCTTTGCTAAAAAAATAGAGCGTCGGTGCCTCAGTGGTTTATGCAATTGACTTGTAATCTACAAGTCTTGGGTTCGAATCCCGCCGTGTACTAATGTGATTTTCGATTCTTCGAATTTTCAAATGTACATAATTTACCCCACGTTCTTACGGTGAAGGAAAACATCGTGATACAACCTGCACATATCGGCGAAGAAATTCAAAGATATGTGTGAAGTCGACCAACCCGCACTTGGCCAGCGTGGTTGACTATGGCCTAATCCGAGCCCCTCGGTGGGGACATATAGTGAGCTGGTGATGATGATTGCTAAAAAAATATAGTTAGACTCTGTTCAGTTAAACTTTTTTTTTAATTATGAGAGCCGTCGATTCGTATTATGGACGTCTTAGTAACAATCAAGTAGATGGCCATTATAGGTACGTTATACGGCCAAGAATTATATATTATGGAAAATATTTACAGCATTAACGTGATATGAATATTTTGGAAAATGTACTGTTGTTCAAAATGATTTTTTTTATGTTAATTAAATTAAAAAGAATTGTATTTAGTTGGTTGACACAAACATATTACAAAATAAGAACTCAGTCCGACGTAACTTAAGTGAAACGTACCCTGCACACCTGCGTTGCCACTTTAAAGTAATGTACTTTGTGATAAATTACTAAGATAGAACATACGTCTTCATGTTTAATTTACTGAAAAATCTTACTAATATAAATGCGAAAATTTAGATGAATGAATGGATGCTTGTTAGAGTTTGTAGCCTAAACAACTGAACGAATCTCGAAGAAATTTGGTATTGATATAGAGGATAGTCTGGATAACACATAGGCTACTGACTTTTGTTTTTTTTTTAAATCCACACGGACGGAGTCGCAGACTAAAACTAGGATAAATCTTTTACTAATGTTATAAATACTTAGATGGATGTTTATAAGAGTTTGTGGCCTAAACAGTTAAACGAATCTTAGTAAAACTTATCATACATGTCTAAATAGTCTGGAAGAACACACGGGTATACTTTTTTAATTCTACGTGGGCGAAATCACGGGGAAAACAAGTAAATTTATTAAATAAAACATTACTAACTATGTTTATAAAAAAGAGTTTATACAATGAAAACTCATGATATACTATCACGTCTATTATAATAACGACAGAATATTTATTATTCTTGTTTCACACGAGGCAGTATTGAAATATTAAGAACGGGCGCTTAGCTTTGACGAAACTATAGCATAATTGTTGTGCGATTGTTTCACGGCTAGTTCATCTGTATAGTTCCACAATTAAAAATCGAGTAGTATGCGCTAGGCTTATAGAAATCAAAGCGCGTCTAAACAGTTGCGCTAGTTTAGTCAAAGGTGTAAAAAGTGATTAAATCTATACTGTGTTGTATACAGTTCTCTCTTAACGTTCTACCCTCGTATGAAACTTTGTTACTGAAGAAAATGCGTAGTAGATTCCATGTGACAGTAATATCGCGTGATATTTGGTTTTAAATATGTACCATTGACAAACATTGCGGTGCGGTAACGTATGTATTTACGTAACTGATAATTGCTTAAATTTTTTAACTGGTTTTGATATAACGGTTATGAAATCACTTGCTGTCTGGAATAAATATAGTTACTGTACATTTTTTATTTTATTTTTAAAATAATTAAATCTCCGACTGGCTGGCGTATATCTACTAATATAAAAAACCGTAAATACAGACTAATATGTGGCGTAGGATGTAGGATGTCAGCAATTATAGCATATTTTTGAATAATACTTTTTTTTTAATAAAAAGCCCTACACTTACGACACGCTTTAGGCGATATATTTTCACGCTATTAAACTTACTCCCCGTAAATAAATTAAAAAAACTCATGTGGAAAAGGGACCATAAACTTCGAGCTGCCAACATTAAGGAAGCAAGGTTATTATGGTAACAGTAATTTAGACATTTGCAATTAAGAATTTGACAAACGTAAACAATAAAATAAAGTTTTTTTTTTTATAATTTCATGCGGATGCAGCCGCACGGTAACAGCTAGTCTTGTGATATCGCTGATATTGATTTGATAGAATAACATCAGTGAACCCCTAAAACATGTAACTCCTTTAGTCTGTTTGATCGTTGCATGGTAACCGTACAACAAGGTAAATGTTTTCCACACCTAATTGAATTAATACAAAAAGTTTGACAAATCATTACAAGGACATCATTTATTGCCACAAATCCTCTCCGTTTTACCAAATTAAACAAGACATAGAAGCAATCAGCCATATCTTTGGGACGCACGATGTGTACGAATTAATTGTCCCGCAACGGTCCTCCATAATTTATTATACACCTGGGTTTCGAATCGTGTTCACAGAATAATTACTTACTATAAGATTGTTTCATTTGTAAAGAAACTATTTTAAAAACAATTGAAATTAACTGATATTTAATTAAATCGATTATTCATATATAATACATTGAACCCTTGATTAGATACTGTCCAGTGTATCAACTAATTAAAAAAAAAACTTCTGAACTAGTTTAGAGAAAAATAAACGATATTTTGATTTTAATGTGTTGGTAATAACATTGTTTGCTACAAAATACTCCGTACAATTAAGGGGTTAATGTCCAAGACATACATAATTAACAGTTAACTATGAAATAAATTATAACATCTCCAGTAAACAAACATAACCATGATTCTCTAACGCTAAAGATATCCAACATAAGAGACAATTGAACCCAAATAGCAATGCAGCTAGTCTAGCTGCAACATGCGGTCCGTAGTAATCGACCAACAGATGGCGCTGTGTAATGTTATAATATAACTCTGTTAATTAGAAAAAATGCATAACCGCATTTATATTAAATGCTAATATTTGTATAACAAACAATGATAAAATTATACTTTTTTTATTAAAAATTTACAACATATTATATATTACTGGCTGAATGGACATTTCAAAGGAGTAAAAAAAGAAAAGTGAAAACAAAATGGAGGAACATATTAAAACAAGAAAATGCGTGTGTATAATTCTTGTTTTATTGCAAGTGTGTTAAGGACAAAAAAAAAGAAGAATTTTGCTTAAGTAGTGCTAGTTTATCATTTTAACAACATTTCTATATTGATACAACCACATAGGAAATGGTATTTCGTACTGACAATAAAATGTTTGAAGAGAATATTAACTAGTGTCCGTTTTATAAGAGATTTATTTGAATTCATTTGAGACCTAATCGGAAATAGTTAAGTAAAGTATTTCGCTATAGAAATCCCGTATATTATTTAATATTCTTTATTTCTTAACGGTTCAATGAACTCACAAAAGAATTCTCTTTCCTTCAGGCAATTTCTTATGAAGATTCGCGTTTTAATATTCGCTCGACGAGGATCAATAGACAAAAAACCAAAAGGAAGTAATTGGATAAAAGGAGATTTGGTAAGAACACATTGAATATTAAAAACATACCACTTGTATTCTATAAAAAATTAAGGATTACTGAATTTGTTCTGTAAAATCCAAAGAATAAACTGAACCCTAATTTCTTAAAACTAGAGACGAATATACGAAACAGCGCCATCGATTGTCTTTAAAAGATATTTAAGTTCAACCTAAAAAACTAAGATATATTAAAAGAGACACTTTTGAAAATTCACTTGGAAAATACTAAAAATAATTCGGCAATTAAAATATTATGGCGAGTGAGATTTGAACTCGTTTGAAAGCAATGTAAATAAATCATTCAACTTTGTTTACCAGGATAAATACTTTGAGTAAACTAACACTTAATTGTTAAAGTAGATATTTAAACATTTGTATTAAAAAATATACATATATGTACGTAAAATCCATTCTTGAGTAGTATGGTATTTCACATTAAAGTACGTCGTACAAATTTCATCTAAGATGCTGGCTCTAATGAAAATTGTTAGTAATTTTAAGTGCTCATTTACCACACGTTAGACATTAGAGGAAAATGCTTCCTTGAAATTGTTAGGAAGATACCTAGACTACCAATATATCGGAACTGGCTTTTAGAAAATATAATTGTCTTATTTTCCATTCAGAATATCTGTATAACGATTTTAACATTTTCACCCGTAAAAAATAACTTTTACCAATAAAATAATTAAGTTTAGAATAGTAAGAACTCAACCTTTTCCCTACACTCATAATCACAAAATTTTCTTACTCTACAGGCGCCATTTTCCTTCTTAAAATATTTTAAAGGTAGACGGTATAGAATTGTGAAAATTTATTTTATCTATGAATCTTATTTCAGTAATCGGTTTAAACTAAATCCGAGCTACTCCCAATTCCATAATTCGAAATTGTATCGTAGGAGCGACATAACGGCTTATGTTAGCCTAGTTTCACACATGGGTAGAACAGTGAGTACAATACGTTAGTAGTGCTAATGTTTGAACGCACACTTTTAAAACAGTCGTATTTTACCGACGTATGCACTATATTACTGCGTTAGTTTACAGCCCTCGTGTGAAAGTCATTACATTATGCGACGTGCGGTGAGTGCTCCTAGACTGAACAAAACTAAGTCATTTATCAGTATTTGGCAAAAAAGAGATTTCTTTTATTTTTAAACAGAAGATAAACTTTTTACTACTAGTTTTGACGTTGATTAAATAATATAGATTCCTTTCGATAGGTTTAATTACATATTTACAATCATTTCTATTTCAAATGTATTGTTTTGTACTGTAACATAAATTAAAACGTAACCCGTTATTGTCGCTTTGCCTTTTTTATTTTTATTACCTCAATTTGGCGTCCCCCTAACAAATTAGGGCCGTATGTATTCGTCTAAAGCCGTGTTAGAGTAAAGTTAATGACACGTGTGTTACGCGGTCGAAAAATATGCTTGTATTTTATTTTGTTGCGGAATTTTTGAACCATGAGAAAGGTTTGTTTTTTGTTTTATAAATTTAAAACGGAATAAAGAACAGTTACCCAACATTTTTTTTAATAAATGATGTTTCAATAATCCAAAATATCTTATTATTATTTGCGAAAGTTTAGACAGAATAATGTTTGTTAGAGTTTGCTATAAATTACTCAATGGGTATCGGTTAAATTTGTCATAGATGTAGAGGATAGTCTGTAATAAGAAATAGGGTAGTTACTTATTATTGTATTTCCACGCGGACGGAGTCGTGAAGGAAACATGGTCATTCATAAATCCTTTATTAATGTAAAATTATTTCAGTAACGATATTTATTTACCTCATTGTTTAGCTGTTATTGTCACTTTTTCTGCTATTTCAATTAATAATTTGTTGTTGTTTTTTAATTAAATAAGTACATAATTTCTTCGAAAACTTACTGTAGATTTTAAGGAATATAAAAAATGTTACATATTTCCTTTTTCGTAACTGTCTTTTCAACTTTGAGTTGTATCTCAATTTTCTTTTTTCCAACAAGATTCCCGCTGAAACTAAGCCTGTGAGAATAAAGTTAATGGCACGTATCTGGTGTATTGCCGACGTATAAAAAGTTAGTAGCCGTAATATACATTCCTAGTAATATTTCTTTCGGGAACTTAAGATTTTTATCTTAACATCTGCCTTTTTTATGAAGCTTCAAAAAAAAATTTTTCAAGATCCTTCTAAATAAGTTTCGTTTTTCTAAAATTGATGATTGGTCTTTTATGATAATTGGGATGGATGTTTGTTACTAGTTTCGAGTTAGCATTCTTACTATGTTTTTTTTTTTAATTCTGCGAGGATGATGTCGCGAGCAAAAGCAGTTAGACTTTTTTATAGAGATCAGCCCTACATACCTCGCCTTCCCTTGCAATGTCCATTATACCAACGTATTTTACCTTTGCTGGGTAATAATTTATTTCACGCGCTTATCAGACAATTATTTAAATTCATACTCGTTACGAATATTCATTTCATGTATATTTTTCTTCGGATATCGTATATTCAGTCAACATGGAACTGAACATTTAATTATGGACTTTAACATAATGAGAAAAAGTTCAAATTACAGTAACTGCATAATTCAGGCTTTATTTGTATTTATACACGGCAAAAGTAATTATTAATGGAATTTACATTATACTGTTTAATTATTAATTTAAATACTTGATAATGTTCTGTTGCAATATTTATTTTTTTGTTTACAATGTTAATTTTTTAAAGTAAAAGATTTTATAGAGCGTTTTTAAAGAGATGAAATTTGATTTATTTAGAACATCTTGCATAGAAAATAAAGGGACATTGTTTTTTTTTGTTGTCGCGGGGAATGCATTTACGCACTGCGCCGTCCATGCTGCGGGAGCAGCAAGAATGGTTTCGTGAGTGACTCCCAGTCTATGTTTCGGCCGGACTACCCACTAAACTCCGCGGTCTTCTCCTTCGTAAAACCGGGCCGTGGCATCTTACTTAGTTTATCCGCGACCCGCCTAGGGACCACAGATCGAAAAGCTTATGAGAAAAACTGTAACCATAGACTTGAGATATAGGTACAAGTTAATTTTAAACATTAAAAATTAACTAAAGACTAGATACAATTTTCAACTGGAATTTCTAAATGAATGCTTGTAATTGCAAGAACAAAATTAGATTTCACCTGACACTTGGCACCCGGGCGACTTTATCGCTTGGCTCCATTCCCGTATGTTCCCGGTTCCCGCAGGTGAGGCCTTACATAACATACAAGATACCGACACAATTTGTGAAATATTTTAACACGGAGACCGAAAATAAAAAAAGATTATCCATAAAGATATGGATCTAATGGAAGTTTTTTTTTTTAATTTACAGGGCGTCTGGAAGTTTTTAAAATTCTGTTAACTTAAGCAAACAATTCTCAACTTGTTTAAAAATTTACCCATGTTAAAAACAAACCAAACTATCTGCTTAATTTTTTTTTAATTAAGTCACAAAATTTAAAAAATGGAGGGAATACCCCATGCAGTTGCTCGCTCATTGGTCAAAATATGACATTGTTAGTTCTAAATATACCTGCTAAAGTATCTTTCCATCCAGACTCGTCATCAGACCATTTATGATGTTTGAGCTTTTATTGATGTATGACTTGTAATCTATAGGTTCTGGGTTCAAGCCCTGCCATGTACCATTGTGATTTTCAATTTTCAAATCACCAACATAATTCATTCGATGTTCCTACGGAAATATAGTGATGAACCCTGCACATATCGGCGAAGAAATTCAAAGATATGTGTGAAGTCAACCAACACGCAGCGCCAGACTATGACCTAGTCATCCCTAACTTTGGGTACGTATAATGAGCTGGTGATGATGAATATTGGTAAGAGGTAAAAATATTTTGTCATATATCTGTTTCTTTTTTTACAGAGGATTGGAGAGATTATTTGTACCAGAGTTTTATCAGTGGAAACCTACAATCAAGTTCTTTAACCTACGAATGTGGGATAATTAGATACAAAAAATTATAGAGCAATCAATCACGATATAATCAGCGAAATAATTAGTCTACGTAATTACAGTGGAGATTCTCAAGCCTTTAAGTTGAAATTAATTATGAATGTTAACCAACAAGATAATGTTAGATTATACCAAAGTTATAACGGTCAGTTCTCACTGCCAAAACACACGTGTAGTCTCTCTCATAATCTTAACGAAGAGAGAGAGAGAGAGAGAGAGAGAGAGAGAGAGGGAGGGAGAGAGAGAGAGATAGCATGATTTTCTGCAGATTCTCAATCGAAACTCAAGGTAAGATTAATTCTGAAATTTAAGTAAGTAAGTAAGGGCGGAGATACATATGCTAGTAGTTGGTACACTTGCTTTCAAGCTAAAGGTATATGTGTAAACGCTGGCTTCACGTAACATATAGTTTGGCTTTGTGATAGCTACGTGATAGCATGCAAGTTGAGATCGAGGTAGATATGAAGCTTGAGACTGAGTCTCTTGGTGACAGTCTCGTGAACTGGCATGCAAACTACTATTCCATATACATACGTGCTACATGTGTGTACTCTCGTCCTAATACATCTTTTTGATTCCCATTCTTTCCTTATAAATAAGAAGAGAAAGTAAAAGGCACTAACTAGAACATTTTGGCCTTTAAACCACTTTTTTTATTCTAGTCGCAGATAATGTATTAATAAAGTAAACTAGTATAAACGCAAGCAGTAATAGCGCTACCTCATGCATGATATTACTATGAAAGCCATATATTACTCATCGACCCTTAAAGCTGACAGTATGTCAGGTCTGAATAAATTTGAATATCAAATAAACTTCAGACACCATATTGGAATTGATAATGCTCCTGAACGATAAAGAAAATCGGTAATTTATTATAATTTATACGGATATTGTAAGTTCATTTTGCATAATGTATTAGACTGGTCTAAGGAAATAATGTTGACATATTAAAAAAGACAAATATCTTAGATACAGTAATTTAATGATATCGTAACTAGTTGAAAAGTTTTAACACATTTTATTGAAAAGTGTTTTTGTTTTCAGAATAACTTTTAACGAATCTCGCAACATAGAGTAAACAATCCGGTAGAGCGGTACACATTGTAACAGATGGGTGCATTGCGACGCGCACTGCCGACTTGTGGTAAAGCGAGGCAATCAATCTCTATTTTAAACTTGCTCTGTACATCAATTTTACAGCGTGCAGTGTACAAATTTATATGAAAATAATATTCATGGAAATTATGAAAATAAACGGTGTTTTCTAAGTTACTTTTAAACTGGTAGATAACATATGAACTGCTTACGTAGGGTTATACATTGATTTGGTAAGGTCTATCTTCTCTACCATATATGTACTATCTATGCATAATTGCTCGTCTGTAACAGAATATATTATAATACTAGATGTTGCTTACGACTTTGTCCACACAATATTAAGATAAAAAAGTACCCTATAATATGCCCGTCAGTGAAAGTCCCGTCGACGGCTCAGTCGTTTCGAAGATTACCCGGAACAAATGCGGCTTGTGGACAGACAGACAGAAAAAAATGTTTAAATGCGATTGTTAACAACGCAAATACATCGTCTTCCCGAAATCTGTTTGATATTATAGACACTCAAATTTTATTTTAGTTTATTGTATGTATAGATATGGAAGATTCTCCACTGAAGAATAGCAAACAATAGAATAGAATATATATTTATGACCACAAAAAAGATTGGTATCATATCTACAGCACAGTTTACTCCTAGATAAAAACCATCACATGCTAAAATTATATCATAATTATTACGATCTATTTTTATATTTCAAAATTACTTTCAAGAACGAACTAACATCAGTTGGCCTTTAATTTAATAATACTTCTACAAAACTCAGAGTTCAAGATAGGTTGGTTTTACGTCACGATTACGTGTAAAGTGACATAAAGCTACGTTTCCACTGGAACATAAATAATCTACTAGTACTAAGAAAATAGAGAAATTACTTTTTAGCAGCTTGTATCGCAACCTATGTGTTTTCTATTGTACTAGTGAGCGTGTTTAAAGTGTTAGTAATATTGCATTTATACTCGATTTTTTATTAATAATTTACACAAGGCTATCTATTAATTTTATACTTTAATGAAAAAAAAAACTTTCAGTTTTTCTCAGTGTAAACGGACCTTAAGTATACATATAGCATATCTTTTGAGTCAACAAATAAAACAAAGTTTATATACAAGATGACGAATTACATCGCCTCATTGAAGACCGCGCACTGTAATGGAAAACAAATTTTGTGTTTTCTTACATCAAAAATGGGAGAAATCAATGTACAAAGCTTAGGAAACACAGGTATGTAGAATATTACAAAAAAATCCGCATTACTTTTTACTAATGTTCGCCCGAGACTCCGTCTGTGTGTAATAAAGTAAAAGTTAGTAGCCTATGTGTTCTTCCAGACTATCCTCTACATCTATGACGAATTTCATCGAAATCCGTTCAGCGATTTTGGTGGAAAACTCTAACAAACATCCATCCATCTAAACTTTCGCATTAACAATATTAGTAAGATTTTAACATATCTGTAGAAATATTGTGAAATCAGTATTTTTTTCTAAAATTTTAGATATAAGAGGAAAAGAATCCTCTTCTTTCGCTTTTCTTTAACTAGAAATGTGTTTTCGCTCCACTTATGGATTACCCAATTTTAATTATGTACTCTTGTTTTATCTTTTAAAATTCATAAGTAGTCTATAAAAACGAACCCAAGATTAATATCACTATGCTACAAAACTATTGGGTATAAAAGTCGCTCTTTTAACGTAACTAAGAGCGCCTTATTCTATATTATTTTAAAAACTAAACGTTTAGTGCTCAAATAACAATTACTTCATATTTGTTAACACTCTGTGGCAGTTATACGTAATTCCAATTTTGCCAACTTTGATTCTACGTTGTAAATTCTACCTTATCACTTTATTTTGTTATAAAAATAGTTTATCTGAACTCAAATAGTTATACTTCGTTTGTATCTAAATATTAAATTGTTTGCTTTAAGATTTATTCGCTTAATGTTGATTATTTTGGTGATAATAATTTTTTATCACAAAAAACTGTATTCTTTAGATTGATTTTGATGACGTAAATGATTACAAATATATGCAATAGGATCAAATGGTGCAATATTTTATATATGCGCAATTTTAGTTAAAAAAGAATTATATCGACGTAGGTTTTCACTGCCAAAAAATCTGTACAAAAACATATTGGCATCCATTTTTATCCTATAAAAAACTTTATGCACGAGTAACTATTCCACTCCCAACTGACATATCCCATATTGAATAAGCCTTCCGAGAAGTATTTGATTTCAAATCTGCTGAATCTGATCTGTTATATTGTGAATATCAGAGAAGAACACGAGTGCAGTGGAACTAAAAACTCCGACAGAAGAATTAGATATAGCGTTGAAAGAATGTGGCTTCGGATGGTTCCACGTATTACTACTGCTGGCTTCCCTTATCGGCTTCGTGGCCGGTCAGGGGGTGAGCAGTACCACACCATACATCCTGCCCGTCGCTGAATGTGATCTCAACATGGATTTGCTGCAGAAGGGATTCTTAAATGCTATCCCATTTATAGGTAAGCAATATTTAGTTATACTGTTAGAGTCAGCAACGGTATTAGCTGTCTTGCATTAACAAATGACTCGGTGATATCACGACCATGCAACAGATGGAAAGTGGAAGAATTCCCACTTTTAATTTAATGATTATGTGGTGATGAATAATATTAAGCAAAGGTTTAAACCTAAGTACTGTAGCACCATAACACGTTAGAATCTCAGATATATTTAGTCAACACTTTAAAGACTAAATAAAATACATATGGATTAATTAGGATTTGTTAACAGCGTAATATTATTAGCCGAAAATAATTACCTCGTAGTTATTTTTATAACATTCTTTCTAAGCTTATTGATGACATACATTTGTGTCGTGTCGTAGGCTTACAATATCGATTGAGTGACCTCATTTTTGCAATATGATGGTTAGTCTACATTTCTTTGTATGCTAAAATACTATTACTGGTAAAGTAGAAAGTATTACATTTTTCCTACCATTTTTAATTTTATAATTAAGTGAGAAAAAGATAACGTATGGATATATGCGTAAAGATAATAATGACATAAATAAGAAAGTATTGAGATTGAATGCCACAAAGGTAAAGGAAGACCGAAGAAAGTATTGATATATTTTGTGAAAGAGGATATGCTGATAAAAGGAGTGGATTCAAATATGATGGTTGATATAGATGAATGGTACAGCACATCCTGTGCCGACCCTACGTAGGGACAAGGGCAGGTTGATGATGATTTAGCCTGTAGCAATAAAGGAGCAGATTCTAATTTGAAAAGGCAAAAGCAGACCTTTGAACTGCAGAGGGCACAATCAATTTATACTAGTTTGATTCTCTTTACAGGAATGACAATATCTTCGATAGTTGCTGGATTTTTAACTGATACTTTTGGTAGGAAAATATTTCTCGTCTATGGATTTGGTGGACTATTTATATGTACATTGATGGCAGGATCCAGTCAAACGTATCTTTTATTCGCATCCGCGAAGTTTCTAGAAGGAGCATTGTAAGAGACATTTTAAATATTGATTTAATTTGAAATTAATATTGAGTATAGTCAATATTAATTTCTTATAATATTAAAACTAACTAAATAATATTACTTAAATAAAATGCTATCTTAATTGTTTTACTTAACATGAAGTATTCATTTCTAGGTTCGGAATTTCCTTCAACCCTCTGATGATTTTGACATCAGAATTCTGTCACAATGGAATCAGAGACCGCGTTGTGATGTTTCAGTCGTCATTCGCTGCGCTTGGACAAGTTATAATTGCTATCATTGCGTGGGTGATTCTTTCATTAAATTGGAAAGTGACATTTTTCGACGGTCATTTTGGTTAGTATTCACATTCTGAATTTAACAAGAACAGCAGAGTTGTTTAATTTATTGGCTTATTACACTTATGCTCTCAGAGACGTTTTATAATTAATTAAATAGGCCCTTAAGTAGATTATTCATATTAAATAAACTGTATGAGAACATCTTAAAGACGACCATATAAAAATAACCTCTTAATTGTAAGTGCGAAAATAAAAATAATTCTCTTCCTTAATTTCAGTTCTTCACACTTGGAACTTCTACATTTATGTGATGTCAATGTGGGCTCTGCTCTCTTGTCTCTTCTACACATTTCTACCTGAAAGTCCCAAGTACTACATAAGTCAGGGGAAATTCGACTCCGCAGGAGATGTTTTGATGAAAATTCATAAAACTAATATGAAATCGGATGCTACCTTAACGGTAAGATAGAATATTGCATTGCTGTGTTTACTGTTTTATTTTTTAAATTATTTATATTTGAGGGATATAAGTTTATGAAAAACAATTGCTATGACTAATTTTAAGTGTTTACGAAACTACGCGAATTATCAATTTTCTCTGTTTTTTTGTGAGAAGAAAATGAGAAAGACAAAATGAATATGTTTTTGTAAAGGTATTTTAAAAGCGAGAACCTTCCCAATCTCGAACATCAGGTGATTCTCGCTACGGTAGTGGGCATCGAAGTTTATTTCAATGTACATTTCAGCACTCTGAGTTATGGACAAGGAAGGAAGTAAAACGTGAGAGAAGCCAATCTCTGAGAAGTGATAAAGTTAGAAGTTTCAAGAAGAATCTAGTCATGGGCTTTTATAATCTGAAACCGATGTTCCGACGACCTCTGCTTTATTATTTAATACTTATCTGCGCTATGAATTTCTTGACGATGTTATTGTAAGTAAATGTTAGATCAAATTTATTTCATAATTATAATATACTACCAGTTGCTCGCGACTTTGATCATGTGAAATAAAAAAAATTAAAAATCAGCCTTTGTTATTCACAGACAACGTAGCTTTGTAATGGTGAAAGAATTTTTGAAATCTGTCCAGTAGTTATCGAGTTATTTCAATAAATAGAAAACATTCCACTTTAGAATATTAGTATAGGTTTTTACCTATACTAAATAATTTTTGATCGAAAAAAAGACGTATTCATTATTTGTGTTGAAAACAAAAATAGTTTAGTTTTTTTATTAAGGGTAACTCTATTTCTTTCTACTTAGTAAGACCAAAGACATTCAGATAGATACATAAACTAAGTTTATACAGCGTTAAGTCCATTTTTCACATATTGAGGGAAAAGTTAATATTTTATTAACATATTTCAGATTCAACGTTATAAGACTGTGGTATCCGCAGCTGTCAGCGATTGTTGAGAGTTTCGGCAGCAACCAGCCGCGGCGAGACTTGTGTATGATGTTGGACACTTACACTGAAGATATTAAGTTAAAAAGCGTTAATTTAACGGATTTATCAACATGTGTACCGGTAATATATATAATAATATTTCATTTTTTCCTATACTTAATATTGTAAGGAGGATAGATTTGTATTTTTGTATGTATTGTAATAACTCAAAAATTACTGGGTAGATTTAAAAGATGCTTGCACTATTAAAGAGCTACGCTATTGCCGAACAACATAGGCTGTTTGTTAACAATTTTTAAATTCGCGTGGACGGAGTCGCGAGCAACAGCTAGTGATAAAATAAACGAAACCTTCAGCAACATAGCATTATAGATATTAGCATGTAGAAGGAAGAAACTTTCAATCTTACTAATATTATAAATGCGACAGTTTAGATGGATGGATGTTTGTTAGAGTTTGTAGCCTAAACGGCTAAACGAATCTTGATGAAATTTCTGAAATCTGGAAGAAAACATATTCTAGTCGCTTTTGTTTTCTTTTTAATTCCACACGGACGGAGTCGCGGGCGAAAGCTTGTATCAAATAAATTTGATTATACGATTCGCATTTTATAGAGTAATTTCTTGTTTAGTCTAGTTCAACATAGTTCAGTAAATTCACACATACTTGTTTGTCATTTTACTAAACTATCTCAAGGGTCGCAAGGGTCCGACCGAGCTCATAAAAAGGTTACGATCAGTAGTAAATATTACTATTAAACTTGTACTTTAATAGAATATTTTAATATACATAAAATATATATTTTGAAAATTGATATGAATTTTCATACTAGCTTTCGCCCGTGTCTCTGTCTGCGCGGAATTAATAAAAAAGTAGTCATGTTTCATCAAGATCCACTGAGCCGTTCCGGAGATACGTTCTGAAAAAACATCCATTGGGATGGAAAAACATCCATTAGATTAGATGGTGGGCCATCTAAATATTCGCATTTGTAATATTAGTAAGATAGGTTACTTAATTACAATTACTTATAGTAAATGTAATTTAACTGCGATTTTTATTAAAAAATTGTTATAACAAATTATTTTTTCTTTTTAACTAATGTTTAAATTATGCTAAGATAATGGTTTACGATAATTATTCAAATGCCAGAATCGAACCAACGACTGCATGATTGAAAATCCGTCACCTTAATCATTACGTTATTGGTTATTTGATTTAATAAGAACTTAGTTTAACAAAGTTATACCGAACTTCCACTGGAATTGATTTAACGACGTAGCCATTTTAACGACGTTAATAAAGAGTTTTTATTTTACATTTTTATGTCTCTATTCTATGCTTACGATGAAACATTGAAACACGAAAATCCTTCGTTTAAGCAGTACCATAGTGTAGAATTTTCATTAATCTAACCCAGTCTAATTTAACAATGGTAGAGCCCGCTTTAACATCTTCGCACGAATGGGTCGGTTCGCCCGGTGTAATACCACGATCACACAGAAAACAGGCGTGAAGTGGAAGCAATTCCTCGTTTCATCTGATGAGTGTGGTGCCGGAGGCGTAATTTTAGTCCCTTTTCCTTTGCACCCCTTTCCTAAGAGGAAAGCATGGGAAGGAAAAGTGGATTTGACGGTGGAGGTGACGTATAGGACGGGGAAATGTCCTCTTTATGTGCGTCTCCTCCTCCGTAAATTAAGGGTAGACAACGCATCTGCAATTGCGGATATTTATGGGCAGCGGTTGCTTTCCATTTCAATGGATTCAGATGGCCGCTTGCTCGTTTACCATCTTGTATTATAAAAAAAAAACCCAAGGAACTTCATTGAATATTTTTGAGTTATTTCAATACATACAAAAATCTAAAAATTCAAATTATTCCTCTTTATAATATTAGTATTAGATAATAAAGTGCAATTTTCTTTGCAGACTATAAGTGGTAAAGAAACGTATATAAACAGTGTAATTTTGGGCTGTGTGTCCTTAATACCGTTGGTATTGAGTGGTGTTCTTGTAAATAAAGTTGGTAAGAAGAATCTATTCCTGGTTGCTGGACTGATATCGGTAGGATGTACTCTCGGACTGAGATGGACTAGTTCTAAAGGGACGATGGTCGCTCTGTTCTCTTCAGACGTAGCTATTACACAAGCAATGATGAGTTTGAATCAAGCATTTACTGTGGAACTGTTCCCTACAACTACTAGGTAAGTATTGATTTTATGCTATGGTTTCAAATAGTAGGTAAAATTTACTTCAGATCATTGTATTCTTGTGGTTTTTTTATGTTTATTTATCATACTAAGCGCCTTTCCCACCACTGGCTGATAGAGGCTCAGATAGCTAAAAATTGACGTCACTGTCAGATATGGTAACAAAATCCGATATGTCCATCACATATTTTACACCTTAGATTTTTATGAGTCAATTTCGTGGCGGAGGCCCTAAATATTGTAAATGCAAAAGTTTAGATGGATGGATGTTTGAGAGTTTGTAGACTAAACGGCTTAACGGATTCAGATGAAATTTGGTACAGATGTAGAGAATAGTCTGGAAGAACACACAAACTACTCACTTTTGTTTATTTTTTTATTTCACGCGGACGGAGTTGCGGGCGATTGATAGTTAATTAATAAGTATAAAAAATAATTAGAATCGAAAATACGAAATAAACTTTTAATATTTCATTTTATGTATTACACAAAATAATAATATTTGCAGTTTTACTTTGCTTAAAAAATATAGTACTTTTTAAAGCTATTATAGAATCATGCTATAATTATTATATTCAACAAGTAACAACTAATCTCGGTGATTTATGTTTGTAATCCATTAAAGTCTACGTGATTTCATCAGATTGATTAATAGTTCGTTTTAATTAGCTTTTAATAAACATAACACTTTGTACCTTAAGAGAAACGAACGTAATACTAAAACATATGTACTATAAATACTAATATTATGATAAGAAAGTTATCGTATAACTTTTGCCCGCAACTGCCAACTTCGTCCGCGTGGGATTAAAAAAAAAACTTAGTAGTCTGTATTCTTCCAGACTTTACATGTGTGCCAAATTACATCTGAATCCGAAATTAAACTTTTAATAGTAACTAGCTTTGCCCACGACTTCAACCGCGTGGAATTAAAAAAAAAAACAAAAGTAGGTAGTCTATGTGTTCGTCCAGTTTATGTTCTATGTCTATGTCAAATTTCATTCAAATCCGTTCAGCCGTTTAGAGTAAAAACTCGAATATAAATCCATCCTAGCATCTAAACTTCGCATTAATAATATTAGTATGAAGTACGATTATATGCAGTTAAATATAAATTAATCAGAATCCATATAATTTAAAATAGCGCCATCTAGTGTTCATCTTGTGTAAACTTTATTCGATGTTTAAAATTGTAACTTTTTAATTACAGAACATTAGCCATATCAATGATGATGACATTTGGGAGGATCGGCACATTGGTAGGTAACGTACTCTTTCCCGTAATGCTCAACATGGGATGTGGAATATCGTTTTATACGCTCGCGGGATTGATGATATGTAAGTAATAATTTTTACTATTATAATAAAGCGTAAACACCCACTTCTTTGTTGCCTAAGATGTCAGCAATTACAGCATATTTTAAAATAATTATTTTTTTAATAAAAAGCCCTACACTTACGTCGCGCTTTAGGCTATATATTTTCACGCCATTAAACTTAGGGGGCTAAATATTTTGAATAAAACCCTAAGAATTTGACAAATGTAAACAATAAAATAATGTTTTTATAATTTCACACGGATGAAGTCGCACGGGAACAGCTAGTCCTTTAGAAGTATGAAACATTTATTACCAAGCTAATTTAGTATTAACTCGATTAAAATTTTCACAGTTGTAGAGAATATTCTGGAAAAAAACAGGCTAGTTACTTCCTTACATTTTTTAAAGAGGATGTTTCCTAATGTTACAAATTTAAAGGCGTATCCAACCAAGTTGTAAATTGTCTGTCAACAATCCAACGTGCAAAATATCTGATGGAAATATTAGATTTATGGCTGAACAACTAATCTGACTATGACGTCATTTTTAAGCTATCTGAGCCGCTATCAGCCAGTGGTGGGACAGGCCCTAAATAAAGTTACGTTTAAAACAATAAAGGCAGTATTTTAAAACATTTCATAACAATTTAAACCTTAGTTATTTGTCTTAATTTAAAAAAAATATAAAAGTTGCATTATTGGATAACGGATGACGTCGCTGGCAAACGCTGGTATTATAACAACGTTAAGTAAAAACCTCGATTTTTTCTAATTTCAGGTGTCACTGCGTTGGCGTTATTTTTACCGAAAAAGAAATAATAGCTTCAACTTTATAACAACAGTGCTAATAGGAGAAATAAATGTCCTCCATTTGTTTATTATAATTTATAGCCTGTGGGAAAACGTAATTTATTTCATAAACTACATGTGACTTAACTATAATATGACTAACTTTTTCATAATATTATACTAAAGGTATCTCCCACCAAATTGTAAATTATCTGATAATAATCCAACATCTAAAACGCGATGGATATATCGGATTCTGTTACCTTATCTGACAGTGACGTCATTTTTAAGCTATCTGAACCTCTATCAGCCACTGGTGGGACAGACCCTAAGTATAATAAATATTGGGATTATACCAATATTTTTATCAAATACTCTAGTCTGTTATGTATGTATTAATATAATGTAATATAAATATGTATATATTTACTAAAGTATATGTATTTTTAGGCTAAAAAAACAAATCTAAGTTTCCTTTCCTGACCTTTTTTTATTTACACAACCAATAAAGAAAATAAACTCTACATTTATACAATAAAGTAAGATAATAAAATGTACTGTTATTTGCTAAAGATGTGTCAAATAGAGGAAAAATATAAATTGTGTACAAAAAAATCTTTTTCTATTTCACTTTTACATTTCACTTTGACTGAACTATCGCAGAACTGTTTAGTCTCACTTTGATTCATATGAGCTTTTATGAAGGTAATCACTACTCAATTTTAGTTGTGCAACTAAACAGTTGAATTTGCTACGAACTAAGCGACACACACAACGGTCGTGCGATAGTTTAGTCAGAGATTAGCGCCCGCTCTTAACCCTTGTGTACCTAAAATTTGATGGGATTATAAATCGAAATAGACATCGACAATTGAATTTATTTTAATTTAATTTTCAAAATAGAAAACAAAAAGGAGGCTATCACGAAAATGTTGCTATATTTTATTGATTTCTCGACAATAAGTTGGAAGGAAAATATATAAAAATGTCGTCTTGATTTTCTTTACTATTTTCCCCCTTAGTAAAAACAATTAAAATACACTTACCACACATTTTTATAAATTTGATTTTAAAAATTAAGTATCTAGGGTTAATAAAACTATACAATTTTCAGTAGATCTTGTACATAAACATTTGTAAGGAAAGTCCCACACGTGCAGGTAATCAGTGCGGAGTCCTTGTTTGTGTCGTGTTCTTATGGCGTACTCAGAGGTAACAAGCAGGAAACAATAGACGGGTACTGCACTCGTTTTTATAAGACGTTGCACAGTATTCGTACTATAGATAACAAAGCATACAGTGATGTCCTTTTTCGTTTAAAGTATAGATCGAAATTGTAATCGATAGATTTGTTTTTAGATTGATCCATTTTTGTACTGACTATTATAAAAATTAGGTTCGTCATTTAACGTCACATGACCAATCTTACCCGTAATAAATGCAAAAGTGTCGATGGATGGATAGACGGATGTTTGAGTTGGTAGCCTAAACGGTGTAACGACTAATCTCGGTGAAATGTGGTATAGATGTAGAGGATAATCAGGGCAGACCAATTAAGCTACTTACTCTTTTTAATTCCACATGCGAAATCTAGTATTTGTGTATTTTTGAATTCACTATCCGCAGTTGAATAATTCCGCAGTTTAAATTTGTAACTATAAGATTAAACAAAGGAAAAATAATATATGAAAAAGCTATTACGAAACCGAGCGGGTAAAATATTTCAATATTACTTTGAATTTCTGAGAAATAAGGTCGCTTAGAGAATGTAATCTGTGTAGATCGTGTTCCGTATTAAAGATAGTTTCTAAAACTATCTCTCATATTGACAGTTGACAATCTGTTTAATAAAAGTAATAATTTGTACTATTTCCTAGTAATAAATTGACTTCACTATTAAGCACGAGTTCATCCACGAGGAATTAAAATAAACATTTAATATATAGACTATTGATCCTTCCAAACTATGTTTTAAATCTATAGCGAATTTTATTGAGATGTTATAAGCCGTTTCTTTTTCTACAATATTAGCAAGAAGTTAGATTTGTTATCAATTTACCCTAACAATAGTTATCTCTGACGTCACTGTACATATAATGAATGATCAACCTTCCAACCTTACCCTACTCCCCTAGAGGCACCAGGTTTCTGGTTTAAAGTGCTATATAACATTCTAACAACATTTTGAATTTCAGGGTGAAAAGGTTTTATTCCGGTTTAGGTAAATACGAGTAAAAGTATTTCGAATTACTTCGAGTGTTGATGTTACATTAAATTTAAAAACGCTTAAAGCACCCGTTGTCTTTCCATCCGTTGTGAAATTTCAAACGATGTTTAAAAAAAAATAAAGTGCTTACATTGTGTTAAACCATTGTTCTGGTTTGACATTCAAAAGAATTCTATTCAACTATTCTTTTGTCTACATATAAGAAAGAATGGAAAATTTTTGCTTTAAACATAATAGAGAGACTTGTAAGAAGTCAATGTTTTAGTTAATGTGTTTTTTATAGATTTTAAAATATAGTGGATATTATCGCATTCTTCAAATGTTTTCGTCCACCACCATAATGCCCTACATCATCAGCTTACTATACGTCATATCTGAGAGGTTCGGAGCCTACTCTATGCTAGAGTAAACTAGACCATAGTCAACCACGTTGGCCCAATAGTGGTTGGTTCGCTTCACACATATCTTTGAATTTCTTTACAGATATGTATATGCAGGTTGCATCACGATGTTATCTTCTACCTTGAGAACATCGAGTAAATAATGTAAATGTTAAATTCGAAAATCGAAAATATTGGTACATGGTGGGATTCATACCCAAGATCTGTAGTTTACAAGTCTAGGCCTTAACCCCTGAGCCACCGACGCTTCATAACAATCTTGTTATTTAAGGTGATTAAGAAGGAAGACAATGCTTTTGAACAAATTCCCGTACCGACAAAACTTCATTAAACTAAGAATGTATTTTCCATGTTTCATGTAGTTGTGTTAAATGGAAAATCTTTTGAGAATTTTTCACTTTATGCGCCTCATTATTTCATTGTCAATGCCTTAAGAATACAATGCGTAAGTCGCAATACATTTCTTTAATACCGTCAAAAAATCGTATGAACGTATCGTGAGATAGGTTGAAGTATAGTTGCGTAATCGCCTTAACATTTCTGATTATTGTTGTCCTTGTCTCATCAAACAGAACAAAAGAGATGACAACAATGATGTAAATATCAATGGATGTACGGTTGGATAGCAAACTTTTAAAACACTTTAAAATCGCAGAGATTGTGCAACAGCCTTAATAAAAGTTAGCGGCAGTATTGTCTGCGGGTAATGGAATAATACTGTCATTCCCTTTGTTGCGTCGAGATAATGGTCCAACTTTGCCATTTGAGTAGGTAGGACTAGCACTATTCTCCATTTCTAAGCTTCAAGTATTCTTTCCATTTCAAACGTTGAGATTGTTATCTGTTACAATTATGAATCAGAAGTTGCCTCGTTTATTCAAGATATGGCATCCTTATCTTTACAGGTGGTTCTTTTATTTAAACCTTTTACTCTATTTGCGTTTTTCATATTTCTCATGTACTTCCTTTTACGTTTGTCTTTAGAAGTATCCAATTAAATATTTATTTATTATGTAATTAAATATAGTAACTATAGACTTTTTTGTGAATCTGAAATGATTTTGGTGACTATTTGATTGCCCTCTTCTTCAGAAAAATAAAAACTTACATTTGATTTTGTTAGCAATTGGAATATCGTCAATAATATATCGTAAAAGAACTGTTGTGCACAATTTTAATACTACATTCTGACTATATTGGTATTAAAATAGTTACATGATCTAGTTACCGACTGATATCTTCTCTCTCTTATTCTGCTCCCGTAGGGTAGGTGCAACAGGTTTCTGTCTGCAAGATAACTCTATCATGCGTGATCTCTTTCATCACTTCCTTTCTGATAACGCCTTTTACGCAATCAATCATCTCTTTCAGTTACAGAGAGATCTAATTCTAAAGAATGCTGATATACAAAAATATATAGCTCTTTTCTAAAACTGCACAGTATTCTATTTCCGCAAAATCTGATACGCAACGCTGAACAACCAAAAAACAATGTAACCCGCATGGCGCACTCTATTGTCGGAGTGACAAAATGTTCCGTCCACTGAGATATTCCTTGATTGCCTGCGTTCAGTTTTTAGTATCGAACGCAACGTACTAGGCCGACGGAACAATTTACCTTTTAACAAAAATCGTTGACGCTGCAAGAATATTAAGTTGTACATTGGACAAGGATTGACTTTTTAAATCTTTTGTATAGTACAAGCAAACAAAGGATTTAAACTATGTATAAATGTTCATCAATGTACTATTTACATTTGTAGATATGTACTTTCAAACTAAAGTTGAAAAAAAAACTAAAAGCATGTAATACAATTTTAGTTTAAAAAAATTAAACTAGATGGCGTTAATTAAAAAAAATATTTCAATTCGAACAATTAAAATGTTATTAAATCAATCGTGTATTAGCATGTGAAATATTCGCATGTTGGCTATCTTTAAAATATGTGACACAATTTATTACTCTATTTAAATAAAATAACTATCAAAAAAAGTCAATAAATTTCCAGTAATAGTATTTTGTATCGTTCGGCAATTTCGTACGTGTAACAACGGCCATTAGTAAAACAAATGTGCAATAAATTACTGGAAGCGGCTCCGGATATATGTTGATCTGTAAAAGCGTGATGCGCTCCCGTGGATCGGATATGTGATATTGATCAATCAGAACGGCTAACAGTTAATAGATTATATATGTCTATACTAATTGGTTTGCTTTTAATATTGCAATAAATTAGTTAAACCGTATCATACGGTACAGGAATATTAACATAGTTGAAATTTAAGTTCAAATAATTTGGATGTCCTTGATTTTATAACTAAACAGAGAAGCTGAATATGAGAATATCACGGTAGACACAATTTAAAGTCGAGTTATATAATTTGTATCTCTGCCGACCCTATTCTAGTTAACAAAATTTAAGACATAATATGTAGTTAAGAAAATTAATCAAGGAACATTTTTCTGTGTCAAAATAACTGCCGTAAAATTATGTAATACGAAAAAATCTTCACTAACAAATACGCATGTGTGCTGTGTTGTCTAAATTTATCTAAAGTTTACTCATTAGTTTCAGACGGCCATTTAATAGTGATCTTTCAATATCTACTTCCTCAACGACATCTGATTGATAATAGAAGAATAGTATATAGTTTGGGAGGTCAAGATAAATTTGATGATATCACGGTCGTTGAATCCAAGATAAATTGAGTCAACGATATAATACATGATCATATTTGTTATAGTTCAGTAGCTGTTGGTGATTTCTCAAGTGATAATGAGAAAAGACAGTGATGTCCTTATTCTAGTGAAGTGTACAAATTGTTTGTGTGAATACAGACATCAAAATGAGTGAAATTGATTTAGCGGCTTTAGACGATGGTATGTAGTGAATGTTTTTAATACGTTGGTTACAGAGTGTAATTATCTACGAGTACGTTTGTGTTTTAAATTATTCACAAAGTACTAGCCAGATTATTTTCTTTGAATGAAATGTTACGGGGTTTTTTAATGTTTAGTAACCTCTTACGAAATGTCGATGAGAGACTTGATATCTGTCAATAATTTTAATTTTGTAGAACATAAAAATGTGTGCAACATAATTTAAATAATTCAGAAGTATTTGATCATTTATTAATTATATGCATTGCACGTTAAAGCAAATATTATTGAACATTTTTTCAATTTATTTCTGTAACATTTACATAGGTGTTTTAACATTATTGTCACAATTAAGGTGACCCTTATTGAAATAAGTTGCATACTAGTAATCATAATTCAAAATAATATATTAAAAAACCATATTTTATTAAAAATAATAATTGAAACAATAAGTGCCCTTAAATTTTAACTGCACATATCGGCGAAGAAATTAAAAGTTATGTGAAGTTAACCAAGACGCAGTAAGCCAGCAGATCTGACTATGGCTTAGTCACCCCTAAGTTAGAGGCTATGGTCATAGGCTTCGAGCCCCTCTATGGGGACGCATAAGATGGTGATGATAAACTTTAAAGACTATAACATTCTATTTTATATATTCCAGGAAAGGAGCGTCAAGATCCTAAAATACTAACTTCTATGCAAGAAATAGATTTGGCTATAAAAGAATGTGGAATCGGCTGGTTCCATGTGTTACTTATGACGTCATCGTTCGTTGGATTGATAGCTGGTGTTCTTGTGACAAACACAACACCATACATACTGCCAATAGCTGAATGCGATTTAAATATGAATTTAATACAAAAAGGATTATTAAATGCAATGCCATACATAGGTAAGCTTACGTATATGTTCTTTAAGAGATATAATGAGAAGGTACTTCTCTTTGATTATCATTATAACACCCTGATAATCATCATCACCTTGTTTAATCATCATTTCATTTTGTTATTTACATGTTTCATCATCCACTGCGGGTTTACTGTTCTTCAATGCTCTTCATCATACGGTTCTCCGCTTTCTTCATCCATTGTGTCAATCTATCTATCGTCAATTTTGTTAAGATTATTTCATATATCTTTATTTCTTACTCTCTATATAATACATTTTACAAGATTACAAAAATAAAATAAAATATATTATATAAAAAATAGAGCACCACCGGCTGCGGAATCCGATGACTCAAGCAACCAGTGGTCAGGGCTGCAGAGACAGGAACCTCCTCACTAGTCGTGCGGTTTCTAAAATAACCGCCTTTTGAATCGGGCCCTTAATCCAACTGTCTAGCGAGAGCTTCTTGAGGTGTTGGTGGAAGCTCTTCGCTATCAGCCCGTGTACCGAAACTACTATCGGAATAATGGTAGTCGATTTCATACGCCACATGGCGGTAATCTCGTGAGCCAAATCCAAATATTTTAATAGTTTTTCATTTTCGGCTTTCACGAGATTCTCGTCATGTGGGATAGTGACATCGACTAACATTACACAACTCTCAGACCGATCTATTATTACTATATCAGGTCTATTGGCAGCAATAGTCCTGTCCGTAAAAATAGATCGGTCCCAGTAGATCGTGATACGGCTATTTTCCAGAACTGGTGTAGGCTGATATTGGTAATATGGTACCTCAGATTCCACAAGAGCACATTTAAGGGCAAGTTGCTGATGGATAATCTTGGCCACTTGGTAATGTCACTTGTTAAGATTACTATTATTCTTTCCAGGAATGACTATAGTATCAATAGTTGCCGGTTTCTTAACGGATACTTTCGGTAGAAAGATATTTCTGGTGTATGGTTTTGGTGGACTTTTTATATTCACAATTATCGGTGGATCAAGTCAGAGCTATGAGGTTTTGGTTATAACTAAGTTTTTCGAAGGAATTCTGTAAGTCTAATCAATTTTACTAAATCTTAATAGACTTGCGTTTAGTATGGAGCAGGGATTAAAGATGTTTGACGTGGTGGGTTTTTGAAGATAGAAAAATTGTAGATGCTTTTTAGTAGACAATATCTCTCAATATTACGAGGGATCAAAACCAGTATCAGTTTAAATTGTAATCCAGCGCATATTTGTTATATAAAATGTAGCAACTAGAGTTCCTAAAATTTAAAGCCTTAACATATCCGCAGCATTAGTTTTATAAAGTACGACTTTAACTTTAACAGAATCCGCTTAGGTATTCATATTACTTTCTACAAAGGCTTTATCGACATTTTTCAGATTTGCTATATCGTTTAGTCCGACTTTGACAATAACATCGGAATTTTGCTACAAAGAGATCAGAGATCGAGTGGTGCTGTTCAGATCTTCTTTTACGGCTTTTGCTCAGATACTTGTTGCTGCGATGTCTTGGGGAATACTTACACACGATTGGAAATACAGCTTGTTCAATGGATATATCGGTATGGATAAAAATATATTTTATAGTATACGAAACTTCTAAACAGATCATTATTAAAGTTTGAATATTCGTTCAAAATTACCATACCTTGGACCAAACTATCGCACAACTGTTCAGTCTCGCTTTGATTCTTATGAGCGTATATGAATACTACTCGATTTTCAGCGGTGCAATAAACAGTTGAATTAGCGGCGAAACAATCGACAATCGCACAACAGTTTTGTGTTACTTTTTTCCAAGGGTAGCTTTCGTCCGTGATTTCGTCCGCGAAGAATTAAACAAAAGAACAAAAGTGAAATAGGCTATGTGTTCTTCCAGATTATCATCTACATCTATGCGAATTTCATAAAAATCGGTTTAGCCGTCTAGGCTACAAACTCTAACAAACACAACGTTCGCATTTATAACATTTGCGGCCGCTCTAAATGTTGTGTTTCTTAAAAAAAAATCAATGAAACACAAACGACAAACACAATGGAAAATGTTATCTTGTTCCAATTTCAGAACTTCATGTATGGAATTTCTATATCTACCTGATGTCTCTATGGGCGTTTTTTTCGTTCGTGCTGTACGCCATTTTACCAGAAAGTCCCAGATTTTACTTAACTCAAAAGAAGTATAATGAAGCGAGAAAAGTACTAATTAAAATGTATACAATGAACACGGGAAAATCTGCTGAAACATACAAGGTAAGATATTAGGGTGTTGTTTTTTAGTTTACGCATAGTCTTCATTTTTCTTTCGCTTAGTTGGAGAAATTAAATTTCACAAGTCCAAACCTACGGACTATAATGTACACGTGGAAAATATCAGATATATTTTACAGAGCTTACTTAACTCGTGTTGATCCGTGGTGTGATTTTTTTTTTCAGTACATCGATTTATGGAAAGACAAAGAAAAAGAAATAATAGACGAGGAGCCTGAGAGAAAAATAATGGCCAGTTTCAAACATCAATTGATTACTGGACTTCTTAACGTGAAGCCAATGTTAAGAAAGCCATTGCTTGGATACCTGCTATTGATATCTGGTTTGAATTTCTTAAGCATGGCTCTGTGAGTACAATTAACTATTTTTATAACACTATACTGTCTAAATATTCTCTATTGAAGTCAGAAGAACCAGGAGACATCACCTTGACTTCGTTATTTTTTACATTGTCGGAAAACTAGTGTTTTTTTGTGACTTTTCAAACCATAGCTCTTTTGTAATCGTTTTTTCTGTATTTAAATATTATATGTCATGAATTATGCTACCTTTTCAAAGTAAATTATCTCATGTAAAGATACGTTTCTTATGAAATTAATTACATAAAACATACAATTATTTGAACGCTGATAATTTCTTATCGCATGTAAATATTTTCGCTAGTTTTGACACAATTGTAATAAAGATGAAATCTTTTTCTCGTTTTTAATAAAACATCTTTGCAAATGTTATATTAATTTATTTAACATTCAACTAAAATTATTTGCTTCAGTTTTAGTCGTTGTTGAAACAAATTTCTTGGAATTCGCACGAATCATAATTTTATTATTTTCTTCCGATTAAAAAGACGTAAGAGAAATGCTTTTGCCGCATAAATTATAACACAAATATGTTATAATGTAATTAAAAATAAATATACGGTTTTGTGAACAAATTTTTAATGTAAATATTCATTACACTTACAATTCACGCGAAACCCGTAACGATTATAAAACCCCAAAATAAATTCTATTATTCAATGAAAATACATTTATGATATGCTTATTTAAGCTTTTTCCCCAATTATAATTACACTAGTTGTTCCCGTGCGACTTCACCCGTATAAAATTTTTATTTTATTGTTTACATGTGTCAAATTATCAATAGCAAATGTCAAAACGACATAACGATGACAAACCATGGCAACCTTGCTTCCTTGATGTTGGCAGTAACTTATGCTCTCTTTCCCACATTAGGGTTTTTATCCAAAATATTTACTCCCTAAGTTTAATGGCGTGAAATATTATAGCCTATAGCATGACGTAAGTGTAGGGCTTTTTATTAAAAAATGCTGTAATTACTGACATCTTAGCCAACAAAGAAGTGTGTATTTACGCTTTATTATAATAGTACAATATAGATTAAAAAACTTTTTTCCAGATACAACGTAATAAGACTGTGGTTTCCGCAGTTATCGACTATTGTGGAACATTATAGTAATATCGATGGTGAGAACGATTTATGCGGTATGCTGGATTCCTATACACATGATTTGAAAATGAGGAGTGGTAATACTTCTTTGTCTGATGTCTGTGTGCCGGTGAGTACATATTTTACTCAACGTTCCTTAGTACACCTTGTCGGACTAGCTTCCAAGAGTGGTTCTGTGGGACTTAGGACAAGGAAAGTCAATCATACTAATATTATAAATGCGAAAGTTTAGATGGATTGATGGATGGACGGATGTTTGTAAGAGTTTGTAGCCTAAACGGCTGAACGGATTTTGATGAAATTTGGCATATGCGTAGATGATAGTCTGGAAGAACACATAGGCTACTTAGTTTTGTTTTTTTAAATCCACGCAGACGGAGTCGCGGGCGAAAGCTAGTCCCTAATAATTGGGAAAGAAAGCATAGACAAAAAAAATCAATGATTTATTATTTTAAACTGTCGTGATTTTTACAACTATTATGTTTTTTAGATACGGGTCTCTTACCACAATTGGGTTGTTTTAGCTCCCGATATTTCGGCATAGTTGCATACGCCATGTTCATGTGCTGACATTTAGCTAAGTTATTAAGCTATATAAAACAACCCAATCTTGGTAAGAAACCAGTATTTTACAAACATTTTAAAGTTCTTTAGTATTAAGCAAGAAGATAATATTATAACTATGTAAATGTCTTGAGAAAGGTTATTTGAAGACGACATTGCGCAGATTTTCACCGCTAATATGCTCTTACCTTATGTAAAATTATCTGCAAATTTATTTCTAATGCTTATTTAATTTGTGTATATTCGAATAAAATAACAAAAAGCCTTCAGAAAGAATGTGTAATATTGAAAGTACTCGTAGAACGTTTGATTTGCAGACGAAAGTATTTGAATTCGCGTGCTCTTAAGCCATTATAGAAAATACGTTGCTTAAGACTGCCTACTTGTGGTAATAAATAAAACCAACTAGCGTGTACCTTATTGTTATATATTTGACTGTTCTCTGCTCATTATGTACAAGACTTTATTAATGCTATGCTTACGAATAAATTACCAAGTCATTTGATTGAATTCATATAATTAACCAAATGTCGAGTAACAAAAATGAAATTGTATATTAATTTAGATTTACAAGAATAGGTATAGTTTTTTTTATAGTTTTTAAGTATAATGACGCTTTTTAAATTCATAAAACACAAGTAAGCGACATAGAGAACGAAAAATGCTCGCGCTGTGAAAATCGACACGAAAAATGTAAATTTTAATTCGTGTTAAACGTTGCATGTTTTTAATCATTTGAATTTAATTTAAATTTTGTAACATGTGATAAATTTAATTACCTTTATTAAAAATTAACTGTTACAGAAAACCTTCATTTTTATTTATTAATGTCAACTTCACATCGTGTGTAAATCGTAGTATTCAGTAGAAGTTGTTGTAAAAACTCAAAGTAAACATTGTTAGGTCCTACAAACTACGTTAATAACAGATCGAATACTGAATTGACAATTCTTTTAAAACATTTTATTTAAATATGTAACATCGTTTAAAAGATAAGGCCACGTAAACTCCAGATTCCATCAACATTTTGAAGTCTGTCTGATTGTAAGCATTTACTAAGCCAAGTGTTTGAGTTTCGATTGATAGATTTTGAATTTTGTTGAAAACATATATGCGTTTTTAACATAATTTCAAATAAATGTGATAGTTCAAACCTATCTACATCTTTTGATATTATATAAAAGTTCACTCAGTGTTTGAAGTTGTGTTTTCTGTTTATTTTTACAGCGTCAGACGACGTGATACTGTCTGCACTGTAATATCATTAAGGTGTCTATTAACGTGGTAGCAGAAATAAATGAAGCAAGGGTTGCAAGTTTATGAAATAAGTTTTCATTTCTTTTGCAACGAAATAACATTTTTAATAGCAATATTATTGGAAAAGCAACTTTTATACTTCATTTAAAACTCAACTTTTAAAAGTAATATAAAACATTAGTAATAAAAATCAAAGCGAAAAAAGTTGAAATTGAAGTATAACATTGAAATACAGAGATTCTAGGACATGAGAAGATGAAAAGTGCGCATAGTGAAAGTTTCTAACTACTATAAACACACTATGTGTGTATACAACTATCCACGTGATGCGGACGCGGCAATATTGCGAAAAAACCGGTGCAAGCCGGTATAAAGCTTTGTTACTGGTAGCATCTCTGTGATTCTAGTAAACGATTTCAGCAAGTTACTGCGGCCGTATACCTTTGACTAAACTATCGCGCATGTATTGTGCGATTGTCAATTGTTTCGCAGCCAATTCAACTGTTTAGTTACACAACTAAAACGAGTAGTGTGCGCACTTCCATATAAGCTTATAGGAATCAAAGTGACACTAAGCAGTTGTGCGATATTTTAGTTTCAGGTGTGCACAGGCTCTTTTTTAATTTCCGACAGAATATGTGAAGGTGATTTAAACTAATAAATGTATTGAAATGTATAATTTTGTTTATTTTCAGACTCGCAGTGGCAACGAAACATATGTTAATAGTATTATCTTAGGCTGTGTTTGCATTATACCGTTTGCGTTAAGCGGTATTCTAGTAAACAAAGTTGGTAAGAAGAATTTGTACGTGGCAGCAGGATTTATATGCGTTTGTATAACTTTAGCAATAAGATGGGCTGACTCCAAAGTTGCGGTGGTCGCACTGTTCTCCGTCGATACCGCGATATCGCAAACTATGATTGGTTTATTTCAGGCGTTAACCCTTGAATTGTTTCCAACAACAATAAGGTATGTTTTTAGTATTTTCGTTTAAATACTTATTGTTTTTTTTCGTTACTGTAATATTACAGTTATCAACTTGCATAATAATGCTGACTTACCATTCATCGTCATTAATTCAAACTTATACATGATGCTTGATTTGTATGCTCTTAATTGTAAATAATACGGTAGGTTTATTTTTTAAAATCAATTTCATTGCAGGAAGTGTATACTAATATTATAAAGAGGAAAAATTTGCAATTATGGGTTTTATTATTATTGGAATAATTCAAAAACTACTGTTTTAAAAAAATATTTAACCATTAAAAAACTATATTATCACTGAGTAACATAGACTATATTGTTACTATTTTTTTTAATTTAACGCGGACTAAGTCGCGAGCGATAGCTAATTAACTAATATGCCTTTTTGTTTGTTGACAGAACTCTTGCTATCTCCGTTATCATGACTTTTGGTAGAATTGGTACTCTTGTGGGCAATGTGGCATTCCCAGTCCTGCTCAATATGGGATGTGTTGTACCATTTTATTCGCTTACAGGTGTTATGATATGTAAGTAAAAATTATATGTAAATTACATAACATTTTACTAATATTATAAATGCGAATGTTTGGATGGATGTTTGTTCGAATTTTGTAGCCCAAACAACTGAACTGATCTGGATGAAATTCGGCACAATTATAGAATATAGTTTGAGAAAACACATAGGCTATTTACAAAGTTTTTTTTTTAATTCTGCGTGAGCGGAATCACAGGCAAAAGGTAGTAACAATATAAATTTAAATTGAATATAAAAACAATAAAAAAGTTGACTAAACACTTTTTATGAAATGTAATGGTTTTATTTGGATCGTTGGATTTAAGACCATCTAAATATTTTTTTTTACCATTACTCGACCAAAATAAGTAATAAACAAGAGAATATATTTAACAAATAAGTACTGAAAACATATTAACATTACTTTTCAATACGAAGCACTGAAAATTACATATTCAATTTAAAAATGAATTAATTCGAAATGATACAGTATTTTTTAAAACATGTTATAAAAGAATTCATTAACGAATTACATATTTAAATACGAGATAAATCTCAATAGGAATATGAGAAGTTCAAAATTATTTTAAATAAAATGAAGCATTAAACCAACTTTCTGCTTAATGTAACTTCTGAAATTTTCATTTAGGTTTTGGTATAAAATATATTATTTTTTTTAACATAAGTTTAATTAAGCATTTGACTGCGATCAAACCTAAGACATGGGAAACTAAACAGCAAAATACCACTTAGTTATGTAGTGTTAACTTTCCACTTTGATAAATGAAAATATGAATTAATCTATATACTAATAATAAAGAGGAAAGATTTGTATTTTTGTATGTATTGAAATAAATCAAAAATTAATGGGCCGATTACAAAAATTCTTTTACTTTTAGAAATCTACATTAGCGCTGAGTAACAGGCTATATTTTTAAATTTCACGTTGCTGATCTTACGAGCAATAGATAGTGTTAGATAAACTGACTCATCCGACCAAAAGAATAACATTTATTTAAAAATCCTTTAAAAGATACAACTCTTTTCGTCCAATAGGTTGAAATAACAAGACACTACAGTATTATATAACTTTAAACTGTCGTGGTTTTTACAAATGTAATGTTCGTAAGATACGGGTTTCTTACCATGATTGAATTGTTTTAGCTCCCGATATTTCGGCACAGTTGCATGCGCCATGTTCACGGGCTGACTGAAATATTGGGAGCTAAAAAAATTCAATCGTGGTAAGAAACCCGTATCTGACGAACATTACACTACAGTATTTTTAACTATTTGATAACTTTTCTTTTCAGGTGTAACGGTGATGGCGCTGTTTTTACCGAAATCATGACGAAAGGAAAAATTTTATTAACTAAATTGTGATATATAAATAAGGTTTATTATATCTGTGTTTTAATTACATTAAAAAACTAAATCTTGCCTTTTGTTTCCCTAGTACCTTTCACAATTGTCATAATGTTTAAAGAATGCGTAAAATAGACAAAATTATTTGTTACCATATTTTCTAATGAATTTAACATGGTGTGTATACTTAATTTACGTAATATGTAGAAATTTGATGTATCCAAATGAAGTAAAAATATTTAGTGAAGATGTATATAAACTAGAAAAATGGATTATCTAAAAATAAACGTCATCAGTCCAGAAACGCAGTAATAAACTATAGAATACCACAGGGTAGTGTAACAGGTCCAGTAGTATTGTCATATTCTGTAAGTATCTGTATTACCTTCTTAAAAATACACGTAAAAGAATTATGCCGACTAAAAATATTTTATTAGGCATATTTTACTTAGACTAAACTAAACTTAAAAATCAAAGGTAACAAACTAACTGTGCAATAGATAGAAGTCAAGTAGAACTTGAGTACTGCATTCCTGTGAATAGTCACTTAGTATTATGGAACTAAAATGTTTCTATTTACCTTAATATTCCAATTAAATTAACAACCAAAATTATTAAGGGCCTGTCCCACCACTTAAAAATACTTAAAAAACTTAAAAACTCGTCACTGTCAGATAAGGGAACAAAATCTGATATTTCCATCAGATATTTTACACGTTGATTATCAGACAATTTACAATTTAGCGGGACAGGCCCTTAAATTTGTAAACTGGAATCCATTAACCTCCAACTGAATCATTGCAGTAAAAATACTATACAGAGTACAGTTAACAGGATATTATATAAAACCTATTGCAAAAGAGTCAATTAATCTTATGAAAAGTTTGTTAATATTTTGCAATAGCCATCATCGCCTAAATTCTCATATATCTCACATTTATCTAAGGCTTACTCGTTGTCATGCGCAAACCAACTTACAAAGACCTGTGCGCTATAAATACATTCTTCATTGATGTATCAAATATGAATAGATAAAAAGGTCCACGTATATTTGCTTGAATAATTGTTGTTTCATCCGCTATAAATTTACTTAACGATATATTACATGATCATATTTAATATAATTCAGTAGTTGCTGGTGATTCTTAAGTGATATTGAGTGAAGATGAAAATATTGGATTAAATAAAACAAAAATGACTGTACTTGATATAATTGAAGTAGACGACAATGGTACGTAAAATCCGCATTTAATTTGGTTTAGTACACTCATAGGATATAAAATGACTAACCATTGTAATATGTCTATTTGTTTTCTGTTTATAGCGAATAAGTGTTTATCTCGAATTGTTTCAGCTAAATGTATTTGTTGCAGATTTCAGTATAAAACAAAATTATTTTTCTAGTGTGTCTGAATTGAACAAGTCATTATTTTATTATATAATAAATCATCAACTTGCCCTTATCCCTTACGGAAGATCGGCACAGTATGTGCTGCTCTTGCATACATCTCTATCAGCCGTCATATCTAAATCTACTCCTTTCTTAAGCATATTCTCTTTCATACCATCCATACTTTCTTCGGTCTTCCTCTTTCTTTGTAGCCAACCACATTTATTCTTAACACTTTCTGGTTTATGTCGCCTTCGCGCATAATATGTCCATACCACGTTAACCTTTTGCTTCTCAATTTCTCTACCACCGGCGTTACTTTCAAACTTCCTCTAATATATGTTATTTATTATGTAATAAAGATTTATAGACATGTAGAAATTAATAAATTAGTTGTATGAAATAGTTGTTTTGTTACAACCTTTTGTATTGGCGATTTTCCTTATAAATGCAGACTGAAAGCATTTTAAATCAGTATCGGTACATCTATTGACTAACTCTTTGATATATTATTACCATTTTTCCATAATCATGTCAGAGCGATCGACATTTATAGGTTCGATTCTTGCATAATACTGGCATTACATTTATTTTGCCTGGATTTTTTATGCAACTCCAACGAATAGGATAGAAAGGGAACGTGGAATTGACGGTGGAGTAGATGCATAGGAAGGGGAAATATCTTCTTTATGTGCGTCTTCTCCTCCGTTGATTAGTGGTAGGCAACACATTCGCTATTGCGAATGTCTATGGACAGCGGTTGCTTAGCCATTTTAGCGGATTCAGGTGGCTACTTGCTCGTTTGCCACCTTATGTTATAAATAAAAAAAAATCATACAGACGAATTATCTTTCATGTCCGCACTCCCAATGGCACAATTCCATACGTTATTCACTAATTTTGTTTTTTTTTTGCAGAAAATCGTCAAGATACACTTACATCTATGCAAGAAGTTGATTTAGCTCTCAAAGAATGTGGATTTGGCTGGTTTCATGTATTATTACTGACGTCATCAATCATCGGTTTGATCGCAGGAATCCTAGTGACAAATACAACTCCTTACATATTACCGATAGCAGAATGTGATTTAAACATGAATTTATTACAAAAGGGATTATTAAATGCAATGCCATACATAGGTAAGTGTAATATTGTATTGGCATTTTATCATCTTAAAAGAAACAGTACAAATGGAAAATTTATTTTTAGGAATGACCCTGGTATCAATTTTGGTTGGTTTCTTAACCGATACGTTTGGCCGGAAAATATTTCTCGTCTCCGGTTTCTGTGGCCTCTTCCTTTTTACTGTTGTTGGTGGATCCAGTCAAAGCTATGAGGTTTTGATTACTGCGAAATTCTTCGAAGGAATACTGTAAGTTTGTTTTTTATGTTACTGCATAACTAACTAGCTGTTCCCGTGAAACTTCATCCGCATGAAATTATGAACAATTTATTTTGTTGTTTACATCTGTGAAATTATCAATTGAAAATATCAAAATGACATGACATGATGACAATCTTGCTTCCTTGATATTGGAAGCAACTTATGGTCTCTTTCGTACATTAGGATTTTGTCCAAAATATTTACCCCCTAAGTTTAATGGCGTGAAAATATATAGCCTAAAGCGTGACGTAAGTGTAGGGTTTTTTATTAAAAGAAGAACTATTCAAAAATATGCTGTATCTTAGGCAACAATGAAGTGTCTGTTTACGCTTCATTATAATAGTACAGATAATATTAATTTCACAAATTTGGAAGTGGATGCAAAATACATTAAATGTCCTGATGTCATGGTTAGACAATCGTTTTTTCATTCAAATTTAATCAACTTATTAACGCTTGTCATTTCTGAGAAAATTGGTAACTAGTAAGCATCTATTTATTATTAATCATTGTTATATAAATGACTTTGTTGCAACGCGTTATTTTCATTTACGTCAGGAATATTCTACAAAATACACTTAAAGCAAAGTATTCTCAAAAAAAAAAAAACAATACACTAAAAAGTAACGAAATAATTCCTTGAAAATAGTAATCCTCCCTTATTGTAGCTGTTATGTCTATATTCTACAAATTATTATTACTTTGATGTCGGTGTCAGCCGAGGTCTGCAATGATATTTCTACGTAAGGATTTCTACATTTTTACCATAACAATTGACAATTGAAAGTATAGTAACGTTTAAGTAATGAATCTACATTGACTGACAACCTGCAAGCATTACCTTTCAGATAAAACATAATTATCAAAATAGGTCCGCTAGTGGCGGAGTTATGCCGTAACATACATAAGAAAAAATATGCAGACGAATTGAGTACATACTTCTTTTGGGAAGTCGGTCAAAAACATTGCAAACTGTAATTTAACTATAAAATTAACTAGAATATATGTGTGTAGTTTATTAGCTAATCTGCATTCTCTAAAGCTATATTCCTATATATTCTCGAGAAAATTTCTCATTTAAATATTAAAGCATCAATATACACAATGTTGCAGCAAATTGATATTTGATTTTCTTATACGCTAACGTTAGATACATAGCAAACAGCAGCAATGGTTTATCAATTTCCTCATCCATAAATAATGTTTAGCAATTATCTTAATTATCTTTTGTATTTACATAACGTTTCACGTGTACATCGTACCATAGTTAAAAATTACGGCATACAAATAGTACACATTGTCTTTGATATATACTTTAAGTAATTTATCTATTGCATGCAAAGAGATTCAAAAAAATATAGAATAGGCTTTTATAGAGACATTTTTCACATGATCTCACTAACGTTATTTGGTGAGTCTCGAAACCACACGTCAATATGATTAATTGAATTTAATTTTCAATAAGTGTCATTAATCAATATTAAAATGTTTATATTTTTACTAGCTTTCTAAAGCTAAATGCAAGTAATCAATGTATTCTTCCAGACTATCCTCTACATCTATGACAAATTTCACCAAAATCCGTTCAGACGTTTAGACTACAAACTCTAACAAACATCCATCCATATAAACATTCGCATTTATAATATTAGTATGACCTGATTTGTAAAAGATGGAGCTTGTTACAATTTTGTTAAATGCCAATAAACGGTCACTTGGTGTTCTAAACTTGTCAACTGATATATTACCTGTCAGAGATATTACCGGCGGAAAATGTTGTTTGCTATGCCTAATAAATGTATTTTTTTTATGTTTTTGATTGAATTTTATAGTATTTTTTGTGTCCATTTATATGTTTTATAACTACCTATATCATATTGGATTATCCAGGTCTAAAGATACTACAATGTGTGTCAACGGAATCAAAGGGATTAGCTTCATTTCCCTTCCAGTTTATCTCTTTATCCATTTATTGTGCAAATGTTTACGACGGTCCATCTAATCAATAGGGACGTGGTACTTACGTGCGCGTATTACGTGCAACGAGACGCCAGCTAGACTGAAAATTGTCATGTTATGTAGATTATCCTTTGATTTATATCCGAGTACAAACGGATATTTTCAATGTATAGCTTATCCGATACGAATTTAATGAGGTGAATTCACTATTTTAATAACATTTTTTGCTCCAACAATTTTTATTGCACAACCACCTAGCTGTTTGGATGCAAATTTTAAAATTAACAAACTGTTGAATTTATTTCAAAGGGATAAAGAGCGCGCGCACAACTTTGACTAGACTATCGCACACCTGTTTAGTCGCGTGAGCTTAATGGGTGCACACGCTACTCGATTTTTAATTGTGCAACTAAACAGTTGCATTAGCTGTGAAACATTCCACAATAGCACAACATTAGTGCGATAGTCAAAGATATGCACCCGCTCTAAAAATACATCCACAAACCACATTACACAAAATCGTACGTTCCCTGAACGCTTGGATTAAGGTTATCACTTATTTCACTAATAATATTCAAAACCGAGCCAACTATGGGAATTAAAATTAACGCAGCGTTCAATCGGAAAGGATTAATGAAACGAAAGCTTTGTTTGCATATCCATGGGTTAATGCCTATCTGTGCAAATGCTCATAAGCTCTGCGTTGCAGTTCTAGTAATTCTGTCGACCGAGCGACTAAATATTTACCTGGCAAGTATTAATCGACGTTCAATTTTTTTATATAAATGTAGTTAGTTTTTTTTACTTGATATTGTTAATGTGCAGTTATTCTTTTACTTATTTTTCAAAAAATTACTAGATGTATTCGAGTACATGAATGGATGGATGGATGTTACTACATATCACCAGAAAATACTTTTGAAAAACACAGTCTAGTAATTAGGTTTTTTTAACAGTAATCGCGATCGTCAGCTGATATTTAAATCATTTATTGTCATTTGTTTAAAGGTTTTAGACTGTTAAAGTATGATTCAAATTGTTTCAGATTCGCAATGTCTTTTGGCCCAAATTTGACGATGACTTCGGAGTTCTGCTACAAGGAGATTAGAGATAGAGTGATATTGTTCAGATCTTCCTTCAAAGCGTTTGCTCAGATAATAGTCGCTGCGATGTCTTGGGGCATTCTCTCACATGATTGGAATTTATCTTTATTCAATGGGTATATAGGTTTGTATTATTTTTACTACATTATGTGAAGATATTATAGATGGATTAAATTAGAGAATATGTTTAAGAAGGGAGTAAATTCAGATATGATGGCTGATAGAGATGTTTGGAGCAGTGCATATTATGCCGACCATTCGGACAAGTGCAAGCCGATGATGAGTGGCTTTATATTCCTTACAATGTAATTACAACTTTCTTTTACTAATAAACTGAATTACAATATGCTTCGAAAGTATTCATTTGTTACTAGAAGATGTCTAAGTTTTTAGAATTTCCACAAGTACAGTATTTATTGTAAGTTTTAAAATATCTATTACAGATCTTCATATTTGGAATTTTTACATTTATTTAATGTCTCTCTGGTCTTTGCTTTCATTCGTTCTGTACATCGTTTTACCTGAAAGCCCAAAGTTTTATATAACCCAAAATAAGTATACAGAAGCAAGACACGTTTTACTTAAAGTATATAAGATGAATACAGGAAAACCCGCTGAAACTTTTAAGGTAAGAAATTTAAGCTATTCAGTATAAAAATTTGAACAACATTCGTTTATTTTATCTCCTCTTATTAATATACAAAGCAAACATATTTATATACTCCTTTATATCAACATTTTTAACATACTTTCATCGTTTTCTCTAACGTGGGGATTAGTGAATTCATCGAAACAACATGATGATGTGGTCAGCCTAAATTATTCAGGTCCACTCAACTATGTCCTTACTGACTTCGTCACGTAACTTGGAACTCTCTTTGATATTAAAAAAAATACTCCGATCATTTAATCAAGCCTAGGATATATTTATGCTAATATTATAAAGAGGAAAGATTTGTATTTTTGTATATATTGAAATAACTCGAAAAGTACTGGGCCGATTTATAAAAATCTTTCACCATTTAAAAGCTACGTTACCAGTGAGTAACATTGGCTATATTTTTTATTATTTTCTTTCACGCGAGCGAAGCCGCAAACAACAGCTAGTTAGCTATAAAATACGGCTTAATTAACGTGAAAAAAATTAGTTAATATTCTTAAGATTTTCGTCACAATAGTAGATAAAAATGTCGTAATTTATCGTATGAAATAAATATTTGATATTCGTAATTTGAACTATCATGTCTTTAATACTTCCATGTCTATCGTAATTGTAGCTAGATTGTAATAGAGTTCGCGTTTAGAATTCTTGTCTTTATCAATCTCTTTCCATTCCCGTAGTTTAATATATAAACCGCTTACATAATTCAGAGCACGACGTCGCCGATCGTATTTAGAAGAACTTGCGACATAAAATACCACATTATTTATGTACGTTGTCACAAAAGGCTTTGCGAAAGGTCAAATGAAGGGATGTAGAAAAATATTCCTATAAGATTCTTTTATACCCGATGCTGTGACGCTTTGATATTATATTTTTCGTAGTACCAGAAATGCACGTCGTTATATGAATTATTTTTAATAATGTTAAGAATAAAAACATTTGAGAATATTGAGTTAACATTGATTATTTTACAGTATTTCAACTTATGGAAGAATAAAGAAAAAGAATTTATAGACGAAGAGCCAATAAGAAAAGAAGAGATCAGTTTTACGCAACAATTGGTTACTGGACTTCATAACGTAAAGCCTATGTTCCAAAGGCCACTGGTTGGTTATCTTATTCTCATATCTGGTATGAACTTCCTAAGTTTAGGATTGTAAGTATTTTTATATATTACTAATATTATACGAAAATTTAGATGGATGGATGTTTATAACAGTTTGTAGCCTAAACAGCTAAACGGATCTCGTTTTTGACATAAATGAAGAGCATAGTCTAAAAGAACGTATAGGCTTATACTTTTGTATTTTTAATAACATGTGGACAGAGTAGCGGGCGAAAGCTAGTACCTTAATATAGTTTACGACATGAAATACTACATTTTAAATAATAATATCGTAGAATTAAAAGTATTACGAAATATTTGCAGTTAAAGAACCTCGTCATGATGTGTTTTCATTTTCACTTATCGATGCCTATTATTACAATAAATAACGCATGTAATATGATAATACAAGGTTCATTGATGAAAATTTAAATGAAATTTTCGAAATCCTTTGCACGAATTTTCGGCTCCAATGAATTCAATTATACAGTTCATTCGACTTTATACAATGTTACACGAATATTTAACAGTACATTATCATTTATACAAAATTATAATAAAAAATCTTTCCAGCTACAACATAATAAGGCTGTGGTTCCCGCAATTGTCAACAATCGTCGAACATTACAGTTTTGACGGTGATAATGATTTATGTGATATATTGGACTCTTATACAAATAATTTGAATGTGAAAACCGCAAATGCAACATTATCTGAAGTTTGTGTACCCGTAAGTAAAGGATTTTATATTCGTTTTAAGTAACAGCGTTTCTTGAACTGCATTCATACATAATGCATGATTAGTTGAGACAGTAAATTGCTTCTCAATTCAGAGGGAATTTACCGTAGTATAATAAAATAGTTCATTCAATGTACAGTCGCGGAGATCCGCGGTGTCCATTTCAGGAAAAATTGCCTTGTTTACGGCAACGTAACAAACGCCGCCGGTTCCTTCAAATAAGTAATTACCAGTATATGCAAACGAAGGGGTGATAATAAAAAGAAACTATCCGTGTATTGCTGTTTTTTGTAGACAGATTTATAAGCTGCGTTATATTTTATTTTGGTTCCGCATCTCTTTTCGAATAGTTCAAACGATTGTAGCTTTAAAGGTAGAACACCGCCAGTTTCCCTGATTGTACATAGTATTTTTAAATTGTTGTATAAGCACTCTACAGATTCATTGACATTTCTGCTTAAGTCTTTTTGTTATGGCATCTTTTATATTAAATAAAATTGTAACGATAGATTGATTCTTTTTTTTCAGACTCGCAGTGGTGATGAAACATATATAAACAGTATAATTTTAGGCTGTGTTTGCATTATCCCGTTTGCAATAAGTGGTATATTAGTGAACAAAGTTGGTAAGAAGAATTTATTCATAGCCGCTGGCCTGATTTGTGTTGGTGTTACCCTGGGTATAAGATGGGCGAACTCGAAATTAGCTGTGGTCGCATTGTTTTCGGTAGATGTCGCTGTGTTACAAACTATGACTGGTTTATTCCAAGCTTCAACAGTTGAAGTGTTTCCAACAAGAATGAGGTAATAATTGTTATATTAAAAAAACTATGAAAATGTAGCCTATGTTACTCAGTGATAACGTAGCTTTTTAATGGTGTAAAAATCTTTGAAATCAATATTAGACCAGTAGTTTTCGAGTTATTTCGATATATACAAAAAAAATACAAATTTCTCTTTATAAAATTTGTATATAATACTATACTATATAATACTAGTCCCAATTAAGTTTAAAATAAGGAAGTCTCAACTTATCTTTAGAGGTTGACAATACTTGTCATACACGTGTTCATAAATATTTCATTAAAAAAAATGTTGAAAAATTACCTTGACCTTCCTCCATTCTGTTGAAACCCATTTATGATGTCGAGTGAATCTAATATTAGAAACTTTATTTCTGCTTGACGTCGACATAAAATTTCTACTAACGTATAAGATATTTGTATTTCATTAAAATGTCTCAAAGAACGAAAGACTTTTCAAACAATCATACATTTTTAAGATACCACTTGTCTTTCTTTTATTTTCTTCAATCAAAGAAACTGAAGGAAATAACGCGCTTTCTTTTGTTTGTTATAAATTTTTAATTCCTAATCTTTTGTGATTATAAAAATACTACTAATGAGTAACTATTTTCACAGAACTCTTGCGATCTCCGTTATTATGACTTTGGGACGTATCGGTACGCTTGTGGGTAATGTGGCGTTCCCAATACTACTCGACATGGGTTGTGTTGTACCTTTCTACTCATTAACTATTGTTATGATATGTAAGTAAATTCTATTCTTATTTTTTATACAAGTACAGACATACCTTTGACTAAACTATCGCACAACTATTTAGTTGTATTTGATCCTTATGGGCTTATGGAGGTACGTACAATACTCGATTTAGTTGTGCAAGTAAACAGTTGAATTGGATTCGAAACAATCGACAACCGCACGACAGTTGTGCGATAGTTTAGTCAAAGGTGTACGCCTGCTCTAAATCATCATACAAACAAGACAGCATGTACATTTTTTTAATAAAATGTTTTCATTTCTAGGTGTAACAGTGATGGCCTTGTTTCTTCCGAAATCATAAGAAACTAATTTGATGACATCTACACTTGTTATGTTAAGAAACAAAGCAAATATATTTATCCAATTCAAAGCAAAGTTAGAAGACTATACGCATTTATTAATCACTGATTTGTATAAATGGACCGGTTATTCCATTAAAATGAAAGCTTTTGCTTCGGATTTAAACTCGTCTGTTGATGTTAATAACAGTTAATTTTCTATATGTTGTTAGTACCAATTCTCACCGCCATTGACCGCGACAGTCAGAGCCAAATGTACAAAATATCATGTGCTACATCCTGTCCTTTTGCATAGGTTATTGGTCAAAATACAAGAAAAATAACATTTAATATTAATTATTTATCTGTTTAGTCCTTTTTCAACTAGTTTAAGATGAATTACTTGCTTTGAATTGCTTTATTATTAAGAAGAATTGACATTAATATTTATTCCTTTCAATAACCCGTAATGTTTGATAGACGGCATTATGGCCCGCATGTTAAAGGAAACGCTGGTGTTGACATCGAACGGTACAAGCTTCTTATAGTGAGAAGGGTTGAGGCTTACGGATATTTATCTTTCACGTGTTGTGTTTGATGTATTTCAACCAATTGTAAATAACAAAACGAACGAAATAAACGATTAAAAGCAAGTTTGTAATTTACTTTAGCACTATTTAAAAGAAAAAAAATAAAAAAACATACAGACGAATTGAGTATTTCCTTCTTTTGGGAAATCAGTCAAAAATAGTTTAATGTTCAACTAATTAACACATTGTACCCATTTGCAATAGAAGCTAAGAGAGAAAATCTTTTTCTAAAGGGCTGTCCCACCACTGGCTGATAGAGGCTCATATAGCTCAAAAATGATATCACCGTCAGATAAGGTTACAAAATCCGATATTTCCATCACATATTTTACACGATGTTATCAGACAATTTACAATTTGGTGGTACAGGCCATAAGTGTTACAATATTAATATGAGGTCTTATTTATATAGTTTGAAAGTGAATTTTTATAAATACATTTTTTATACATCAAAAACTATGATTGAATTAATAAAAGTAATAAAAAAGGGGGGCGTTAATGATAATTATGAATGTTTATTTTTATTAAAGTTTAACAGAGGAAGGGAAATGGTGAAAATGCCTATAAATCAGTAAACTTTTGTTAAATTTTAATGAAAGTTATACGCCAGCTATTGTCCTACGCGTAATTACATTTTTAATGACTGTTTTCATTAGGCTATCAGCTATTTAATCTATTTTAATTATTAACCGTGCTATTGTTGTTTAAATTATGTTGTGGCTTTTCATTAGAATGTAATCAACTATCAAAAAATTGTAATTTTGAATGGAGACGTATAGGATGGGGAAATATCCTCTTTATGTGCGTCTCCTCCTCTGTCGATTAAGGATAGGCACGCATCAGTAATTGCGGATGTCTGTGGGTAGCGTTCGCTTCGCCATTTTGACGGATTCAGTTGGCCATTTTGCACGTTTCCCAACTAATGATGTAAAATTTATTAATACATTAAGTGGCAAACAAAACTTACATTACAAAGTTAATGCAATTAACTTTGCAATTTTCTTAGTTTTTTTTTTTTTTGAGTTAAGAAGTTTTAATTGTTTTTAGAAAAACCTATCCGGAAGCAATATTTCAGCTCTCCGATGACGTTCTTCGTTACGCTACACCGAGACATGTGTACTACATTGTAATATTGTACTACCACTGACCTATTTTTTCTCCCTCCAAGCACGCTTGGCACTAAATAAACTCGCTGTAGTGGTTTCGGTGCTGTTTTTGTTTTTGTAGAGATGCTTTAAAATATTCCAAGCTTGGACGATATCGCTTAATTTGAACATGAAGCACAAATTAGATGTAAAATGACTGTAAACTAGACATCATTGTTAAATACAGTTTTCGTTTTAGTTCTTTAAAAAAAATAGAAATGGAAAATTCTAAATTCCATGGACTTAAATGGCATAATATACGTATTCTTTTTTTAGTATTAGTCGATTTTTGGTTATTAGGTAAAATTTGTTTTAACCATATTAGGTAAGTTTGAAAAAGCTTCTGCTATAGTTCACGAGAATAGTCTAATGCCAGGATTCGAACCCTGGACCGCAAGATCGGTCCGTACCCTAAACCATTAGGCTGTTGATGCTTAACACACATTCCGGATGACATAATTATTGCACGAGAAATTAATGTTTGAAGTAGTGAATTTTACTAAAACTCTCCAGCACTTAAGATGGTGCCAGTATAAGTAATTGCAAGGATAAAGAAAAAAATAGAAGTGGAATTTATTTTCAAGTTCTAAGCGCCAAGATAGGTATTGTTCTAATGCGTTGAAGTAAGGGAGACTGATGATCGGCCATTGTTTTTTGGATTTTATTATTTCTCAGGAAGTTACTCGTTATTGTTCCAAATGTACGAAAGGAATGGGAACACTTTTTTCCCCTCGGCCTTCATTCTGTTTGTTTGGCTTTATTTGTTTGTTCAAATAAGAGATTATCATCGTGATTATTACAAACATCGGCCTTAATGTTCTGCTGTTTTACAATACACGCTTTTAAGCTATAATTACCCAAAGCTAAAACACTTGACTTGTTTTATTACCAATTTTTACTAATTTTGTATCTACTGTATTATAGCGTAATTTCACATCAATTTGTCTCACCATTTCTCTAAATTTCTGTACTTTTCTTAGCCAATACAAAATCTTCATATATATCTATAGACTAGCAGTTCCCGTGCGACTGCATCCGCATAAAATTAAGAAAATTTTATTTTATTGTTTACATGTGTCAAACTATCAATTACAAATGCCAAAATGACATGATGACAACCTTCCTTCCTTGATGTTGGCAACAACTTATGGTCTCTATTCCACATTAGGGTTTTTATCCAAAATATTTACCCTATAAGTTTAATGGCGTGAAAATGTATAGCTTAAAGCGTGATGTAAGGGTAGGACTTTTTATTAAAAAAAAAAGGTATTATTCAAAAATTGCTGACATCTTAGGCAATAAAGAAGTGTGTGTTTACGCTATATTATAATAGTATAAATAAATTATTACCAATTATATAAAGATAACGATATTTATGACCACTTATCTTGAAATTAAATTTCACTGTCATAAATTTATAATTTAAAATGCTCCAATTAGGATATCAGAGTACGTACCCAAAAAAGGGTTAGAAATATTTATGTGAGGTATTAAAAATGCAAATTATACCGTTAAAAGGTTTCTCTTTTATTTCAAATACTAGCGCGACTCCGTTCTTGTTTAATAAAAAATCAAATAGCATATATGTTCTTTCAGTCTTCATTTTTCCACTCTACATCTATGCCAAATATCATCCAAATCTGTTCAGCAGTTTAGGCTACAAACTCAAACATCCATCTATCTAAACTTCGCATTTATAATAATTGTAAGATGCAAGATTTAAATACAATATATGTGGTATTGAACATGCATAAAGCTGTTCATATTTCGTACTTTTACATATTAAATAGATTTAAAAAAAAATAAACTCCGTTACTACATTAATACTACGTTAATATCACGGACTTTATTAAATCTTTATTTTCATTCACACAGTTACGTATAAAAAGTAAGTAAGAAGTGTGAATGGCTTTTCACAACTCACACAAAGTTTCTTTAATTGAAAGAAACACTAAAGAAAGACAATCAAGCCTAAAGTGGTGCTACTAGTTACGTATAAGTTTCGACACATTCTTTAGAAAATAACCTGCTTTATTGAAAGTCCAACAGTTGTACTGTCTTCAAAACAGATAAATAAAAGAATTTTTTGACCATCATTTAAGTACCGATAGGATAAACATATTCATGTGATTAATAAAAATAAAACACCGTTCACAAATGACAACGTAACTGTATAAATCTTGTACTACATAGTATATCTCTTTCTTTTTCTTTGATAAAATAGGGACAGCATCATTATCATCATCATCATCAACTTGCCCATATCCCTTATGGAGGGTCGGCACAGTATGTGCTCCTCTTCCATATATCTCTATCAGCCGTCATATCTGAATCCACTTTTTTAGGCATATCCTCTTTCACACAATCCATCCATACTTTCTTCGGTCTTCCTCTTCCTTTGTAGCAATCCACATTCATTCTTAACACTTTCTAGTTTATAGACTGCGTTATAGATATTACAAGTATCGATAGGGCAATAGTAGTATTGTCTGACTCAAACTGTCAACATAACCCTACGGTTATGTTGACAGTTTATAGTGTGATATTCTATCCTAAGCGCGAGCGCACAACTTTGACTAAACAATCGAGCGATTGTCGATTGTTTCGAAGCCAATTCAACTGTTTATTTGCACATATAAGCTCATAGCAATCAAAGCAAGACTTATTAGTTGTGCGATAGTTTAGTTTAAGGTGCAAAATTATTTCTTTACCTGTTCAAAGCTTGCACAACCAGTTATGTACTAATTTGCCCGTGTATTTCGTGTATATAGGGAGCTTTAGGAAATGTTAATAATTCAAGGCGCGTAATTCCCTGACATGTACAATATCCCTTTGTGATTTAATCCGAATTAAGATCAGAATGGACTTATCGCTTATCAAACGTTTGCTAATTCCGATATCTCTTAATATAATTTGTAAATAAAATAACCATAAATAGTAGAAAAATTATTACTGGACTTTCATAGTTATTTTTGTTTGTTGAGCATATTCGGAATTATTAAGGTAACGCCTCGGTTATTTAAGTGATTAATTAAATTTAAAACTAAGTAATATTTAACCTACACTCAGGTAAGAAACGAAGAGTAAGTAAAGAGTGTGTTACGCTTTATTATATTAGTATAGTTCATCATCATCATCATCATCTCCTTATCCTACTCCCGTAGACGGCGCAACAGGTTTTTGTCCTCCACATAACTCTATCATACGTCATCTCAGTCATCTCATAGTTGCTTAGACATTTTCTTTTTGATTTAATTTAAAATGAAATCTTAACTCTATTTTTACCCAAAAGATTGAAAACAATAATGTTGGTAAGAGTGATCTTGAATGGATTCAAGTTTCCCAAACTAAGGAAACTTCATTTCAATTAGGATAACAATTCAGCAATTTGTTTGTTAGAGAAACTTTCTAAGGGAATCTTCCCCAAATTCGTCGCTTAGCGAACAAAACAATCGATTCCTTTAAAAGTTAATAACCGGAAGTAATGTACTCTATGCCTGTCCTCTTTTAACTATATCTGTCTCTTTTCGTCTCTTTACTCTATAACAATTAAGATAACTATATACAGTTTGTAGTCGGCTTTTGATCTATGAACTATCACACCAAAATCAGTTTTATGGTAGTCAAAGGAGCAAATTAGCGTAGATTTATTAATAGAAATCTACACTTAGGAACTGCTTAAATAACTGAGTGTATAAAAGGTTCATATTGATGTATTATTCGTAACAAAAGGGGAATATTTTAATATACAATGTTTACAGATGCGTTCCAATACAACCCAATATTGAACACAATATAAATTATCATGATAAAGTAATGGAAAATTAATGAAAACGCTAACAATGGCCGGTCAGCGCGTGAAGATCGAGAATTCAATCGGAAAATCCCTCGAGGATATGCTTGATCGATGACTTTAATAACAAACTCACACTTCGCCTTAACAGCTTACCCTCACACACACTACTGCAATAAATATGCACACTAGTATACTCAGTGACGTCACAACGGCGATGTCGTACAGTCTTCCAAAAAGTTACATCACCAAAATGGTACAATTACATTCATGTTTATGAAATACTTTGTCTTACTGTACAAGCATAAAGAGGAAAGATGTGATTGGTCGTTTAGGCAGTATTCTCCGCGTGTGTCGTATCGTTTGCGTAGTAATTGTATATGTTACTAGCTGCTGTTCAAGACTTCGTCCGCGTGCAATTAAAATATACCCTATATTACTCACAAAATGTTTAAAACCCGCCCAGTTGGTTTAGAGTTATTTAAATACATACAAAAATTAGAATCTTTATAATATTAGCAAAGAATAAAAATAACAAAACTGTCATTTTCAACTAAATTAAAAAAATCATAATGAGGTGAAATTTCAAAATATCCTATTCAAAAAATAGTAATTTAAAAGCGCCGTTTCCAACATGTTGATATTTTTCTTTCGTTTCTCTCAGACGTTAGTAAAACATTGTCGAGCAGCGCTGGCCCAGTTTGTTTTTTTCAAGCGCTCCCGTTACTAAGTAAACTCAGTTTGAAATGTTTTAGTATCATTTACTTGAAGCAAATAACAATCTGAAATCGCTGCGCCGTAACTTTGCTGCGACTCTAGCTTTTTTGGAAACCTGCGATAAAGTTATATTTTTATATAAAACTAGCTTTCGCCCGCGAGTAAGTCTGCTTGAAACTGAAAAAGACAAAAGTAGCCTAAATGTTCTTCCAGATTACTGTTAAATTTTACGTAACTAGAATCAATGTTTTATTAAAAAGTGATCATTTTCAAATGTTTCATATTATTTGATAATAGATTCCTCAGTTTATAATCTGGCGGGTGTTAAATCGTCAAAATCAATACAGAGTTGAAGACGATTAATATAAATGCCATGAGTTACCTTTACTTTTTTCCCTTCTTCTGCGAAAGCACCTAGAACAAAAAAAACGTATTTGTTAAAAATAAACTTCAATTGGTTTTATTTTCATTTAAATTGTGAATAATATTAGCCCTTATCCGTAATTTCGTCTCCACGGAATTAAAATAAAAAAAGTGTTTTTTTTTTATAATAAAAAGGGGCAAACGATCAGCGTGAACACAAAGGTGGTCAACGCCTATGGACATCCGCAACACTAGAGAAACTACAGCTGTGTTGCCGGCCTTTGAGGAAATGATATGCTCGCTTCTTGAAGGACCCTAAGTAATATTGGCTTGGAAATACCGCCGAGGACTGACCGTTCTACAACGCGTTCGACAAGTCAAGCGAGTTTCAAATAAAACCGTTTAAACTGTTAAATTATTTCCTAATGTTCCAATAACTAAAACATCCCTTCAAAATGTAGGTAATAATTTTCTTCCGAGCGGCCATACTGAGTTTGCATAAATTACGGAATGTTATGTCCCAAGCGATACGCCTGCGACCAAAATAATTTACATTTTCATTTAATTAGGAATGACAAATGATAGGTCCGCAGTGGAAACCTTTACTAAGGGAACGTTTTGTTGGAAAAGTTGCTCTAATTACGTATTCGGTGTAAAACTAATGTTATTGTATAAATATTTGTTTTTTAATAAGAGTTTTATTGGTATTGTTAGAGATTTAAGGAAAGCTTTATAAAAAATAATGTATCATCATTATATTAAGGCTATTACTATTAATAATACAATAACCTTATTTGACACAGTTAAGGTTAGGAAGGCATTATTTAAAAATCTTTGATTACAAAATTATGCTCGAAATTCTACTAATGACCACTATTACCATTAAAGTCACCTACATTTTTAGAATAAAATTCTTAAAGCAAAAGCTAATATAAAACTATTAAAAAATATGTTCTAACCATGTTTAGAACAACATCATTAATAAAATATTACACGTATGTTTTATCTTGAAACAGGCTCATCCAAACGTCGATATAATCCTACCAAATTACGTTGTCCTCATGAGCCTAAGCTGACGCATGACTTGATTATTAAGCCCATCGATCAGTCGCTTATCCTTCAGGCCTTTCCGGTTAAAATGCCGCTTTTCATACCCCTTGTATCCGTGTATAATGCGAAGAAATATTACACCGGAATGTTTTGTCTTGATACGGAATTTTTTTTCTTATATTAATGAAGTATAATTACTGTAGTCTTACAAATAGAACTTCATTAAATAAATGACTTAATACTATTTGCTTAGTAGCATTTACAGCTACACTGTGTTCAAGGTGATCGAGCGTTGAAGCGGCTTAGCCTAAACCTCGTTCAATATTAAGTAAACTCGAGGGCTCCCTCGGGAACCTTGGCTCAAACCGTTACTTCATAATTAATGCCAGATTGGGAGAACTATGGATGCATCGCCTTTAGTTATTGACAAAAAGTTATGAGTGAAAATACAGAAGGAAAGTAAGGGATATGGTTGGTTCTTATTCATCAGACATTTTAGTAATTAGGAAAAATATCAATATTTCTTTAATTATATGTTAAATATGAGACTTTGGACACATTAGAAAAACTCAATATACGCATTATGGCAACGCAAAGTCAATTTAGAACATAATTATTTTAATATAATGCAGCTTAGAACATATGTTAACATCCTTTACTATTCAGAACATGAGTCGCAAAAATGTATGAAATTTAAACATGATATTTCAAAAGTCTTACATCTCAAAACCTCTCGATGTGAGTCGAAAGTATTATAAATGTACATTTCAATGTCCATTTTATAAAGAAGACATCCGCTACAACGAGCTGTTATAAATTGAATAATGCTTCAAAGAATCCAATTTTGGTACTGTCAAAGAAACCGTTGTTCCTTTTTCCGCTGCATCTGTTCCGATAAAATTCAATATTATAGCAAGTGTAGCGAAACTCAGTATGTGTATAGTACTGAGTTATAATTTAACTTACAAATAAACTCGGTATGAAGTTAAACTTAGGAATAAACTAAGCTTAAGCCGTTATTAGTACAAATTTTGCTTATACTCAGTTTATTCCTACGTTTATACTGCGTTTATTTGTAAGACTGTAAGTCTTTAAATCATAATGTTGTATTATAATAAATGTTCTTTATTGTCTTATTATCAACCTATATGTATGTCGCCATATAAAAAAAACATATGTTTTTATGATTGCAATCTATGTTTTCGTAAACCACAGAGACGAGACAGTTTATGTTCTAAAAAATAAAATCAAATTGTGTCACATTTAAATGTAATCTGGTTCTGAAAAATTAAATATTTGACTTTATTTTTTATTATTTAGAGTTTGCAACCCATTTTAATTTCAAGTAGAGTAATTACACTTTTAAAAGTACTTGGAACGGCCGAGTTTATGCAATAAAAGTCAAGTATTACTTAATTCCAAAAAATGTTAAGTCCTTTCTTCTGGTTTCCTGAAATGTCTACTTGAGTAGTTCCATAAACTTCCTTCGCTTGAGTAAGAAAAATAACCTACAAATAAATAAAACATGAAATGTGGCATTCATTTATCAGTTAGCTCGGGGATGAAGTATGAGATAAAAAAGTTTACAAAAATCCTGCGTAGTCATGTCGCAACAAACAATGGAAAACAAAACCAATAAAATATATTATAAAAGAAAAAAGTCACCGTTGATTAGAGTAAATCGTTTATTACTAGCTTTCGCCCGTGACTCGGTTCGCGTGGAAATTAAATAAAAGAAGAGTTTATGTGTTTATACAGAATGTGACATAGATGTCATTAACTACATATAGTATCAAATTTCTTTGAGATCCATTCTGCAGTTTAGGCTACAAACTCTAAGAAACATCCATCTATACATACATATAAATTTTCGCAATTAAAATATAAGTAAGAAGAAAGATTTGGACAACAAATATAGCATATCTTTCCTCTTTATAAACGTTATACTATAAGCAAAACTCAAAATTTTTTCTAGGCAACGGTCGTTCATTGTTAAAAAATATTCTTGCATTGTATGCCAAGGTCAGTCAACGTCAGTCATGACAGGAGTAATTATATGAAAATCTTTTCATGGCGCAATCTTTGACAATAAAACAATAGAGTGAACACTTTAGCACGATCATTTAGAAACTCGTCAACGAAAGTCGCGCGTCACTTTGATGCGAACACAAAGCTAAAAACAATGCGAAACTCGAAACCCTTTAACGTGCTCTTAAAAGTCGTGTCGTCACCGTGTCTTTATCTGCAAAAGTTTTATACGAATGTGCTAGGTGTTAGAGATATTCTTAATGAACACGTATTTAATTACTTTCTGTCTCGTCGCTTCCATGACTCCTGTTAAACAATAAACAAGTAGAAAGTATTATCATACTAGCTTATGACCACGAATCCGTCTGCCCAGAAAAAAAACTAACCTTATCAGTTCTTCCAGACTATGTTTGCTACGCTAATCTGTCGGGATTGTGCAAATAATATAAGTAATCTATTTTGTCACGGCATCCATTTTGGATTTTTCATAGTGCACTGTACTTGAAATCCTTTCATTTGATGCCCATGTTGAGGGATGTGCAGAAATATGTCGTCCGTCAATTTGTGACGGCTGTCGTTTTGTAGAATGGAGTGATGGGAGGACGCAATACAAATCCGGGTACCAACATGCAAAAACTAGATGTCTAAGTCCTTACTACACACATTGGAAGTCAAAATAAGGTGCTCGGTATCGATAAACCAAAAACCTTGTAACGTTGGTTACAATTAACATAGCTACGCAAAACATTGGTGACAAAACTTAGACAATATATAAAATGAATACACTCCATACTTCGTTTACTTCATTAGTCACCGACACTGAGGACTGTCACATCTGTTTACTCTGAGAAAAACCAAGCAGACTTAGGATTAATGTCAGAGAAATTGCTTTCGCGACGTAAGAGTGGGAAATTGTCAAGGAAAATCTTTCATCAGTCCACTAAAATGTCATGTCGAGTAGTCCGAATCAGTTCTTGCCTGAATAAGAAAAATGACCTACAAATAAATATTACATGAGCTGGGACACTCATTTTTCACTTAGCAATGAGTTATGAGTAACATTATACAGGGGGAGAGAAGTTTCCCACTATGCCAAGTTTATTGAAAAAACTTTGATCTTTGTATGTCACTCGGATGAAAAGTTATGTATCAAATATAAAGAGAATGTTTGTCTTTGTAATTGGATAAACGTGACATTCTTCGAATTGTAACAATAGTTTTTTTTTGTCAGCAGGAATTTTTTTAACAGCAGTATAAAGAAACATCCTATAGAAGCTGAGTACGAGTTAGTAGTCACTTTTAAGCTGGTCGCTATTCACTCATTCATACATTTATTACCCATTCAATTTCAATATCAACTCTATAAAATTCTAACGTGAAAAAATCGAGTTTCGTAATTAAAAACAAACAGACAGAGCAAACGAATACGTGGCGATTCAATTTGCGTTAATTTATGCACTTCTGTTGTGTTTGTTCGCTCTCTTCGCTTGCGGTATTGAAGTGTTTGGGCAAATATCGCAGTGAAATACAATTCTCTGTAAGACTAACACACGAGGGACGCGGATACGTCTGATGACATTTGAGCTTATATTACGATGTTAAGACTTTGACCTAGTTAGGGAAGCGATGCTACTGTAGTATACTATATTGCACTATTCTATACTATATTCAATACTACGATGTTATTTGACTGAAAGAAAACGTGCTATCTATAAATTTTTGATCTACAATCAATACATCGTGTTCAATTTTGTCGTTGATCTTTACGTAGGACAATTTTTAATGACAATTTGTGTTCGTAAAATACTATACTAGGACACGAACTCTGTATTGGTAATATAGAGTACTACATCATTATCGACAGTCTTAATCTGCCCATCATACTTCATACTATACTAATATTATAAACGTAAAGTTTAGATGGATAGATTTGTTGAAGTTTGTAGCCTAAACGGCTCAACGTATTTCGATGAAATTTGGTATGGATGTAGAGGATAGTATTGAAGAACACATAGACTACTTGGTTTTGTTTTTTTTTAATTGCATGCGGTCGGAGTCGCGGATGAAAGCTAGTACAGTATACGATTAATTATAAAAATAATTGTACGAAATAAAAATTACTTTATCTCACAAGCGAAAATTCAACGGAAAAGGCAGGTTATTAAAATAAAAAAAAGCGCTCTTTGTACGACATTTGCAGTTAAAATCACTCTACCGTAGCTCTGTGTCATCCGAAATGTGTCACATATTCGACATTATTCGCAACAACG
>NW_013525281.1:6247437-6272491 GCF_000836215.1 Papilio polytes
AACAAACTTCTCTCTTAAGTTTCATTACCATTGTGTTAACTTATTATGTGCAATAATAGAGGTATATAAGTCCGTAGGTTTTATAGTAATTTTTACCTTCGTATAACACAGTTAGTCAGAATTTGATATACATATTTTTGAATAAATTATCTAAAAGTAGTGCTGGAATATGATAAATCACGCATTTAAGCACAGACACTAAAACATACTTTACAAAAGAATCTTTAAATATGTTTAGACATAAAAAAGTCTGAGAGCGTGCGCACACGTTTGACTAAACTATCACACAACTGTTGTGCGATTGTCGATTGTTTCGTACAAAATCCAACTATTTAGTTGTTGTTGTTTGTTGTTTCTTGTTCAATGTCCCCAAAGTGGGGCAGAAGGCGTCCACAGTGCGCCGCCAGCTCGCTCTATCCTGGCCTCTACCTTTAGTTGCACAATTAAAAGTCGAGTGTGTCCACCTCCATATACGTTTATAGGTATTAAATCAAGTGTAAATCGTTGTGCGATAGTTTAGTTAAACGTGTAAGCGCTCTTAATACAATAAATCTTAAAATATCTCCCACTCACGGACCATAAGAAATCTACTTCAATGAGTTTTCAATCCAATATGTATGCCAAAGAACTCGGGTAAGGCGTCTGTGTAAAAATCTCGACGAAATTCTCTCTACAATCAAAGCAAAAATATACCTTGAGAGGAAATCTTACCTAGAAAACCCGCTAAAACGCCAGCCCGAGTAGTTTCATCTCGTACCTTTGCTTGCGTAAGAAAAATTACCTGCTACTATGAATAATGTCGAAATGCCGACGTATGCTTTTTACTTGTAGTCTATACTAGCTGTTCCCATGCGGCTTCATCCGCATGAAATTATAAAATTTTATTTTATTGCTTACATTTGTCAAAATATCAATAGCAAATGTCAAAATGACATGACATGACAAACCTTGGCCATCTTCCTTGCTTGATGTTGGAGTAAGTTATGGTCTCTTTCCCACATTAAGGTTATTTCCAATTTATTCACCTCCTAAGTGAATAAATTGGAAATAACCTTAATGTGGGAAAGAGACCATAACTTGTCAACACTTGACAACACCTCCTAAGTGAATAAATTGGAAATAACCTTAATGTGGGAAAGAGACCATAACTTACTCCAACATCATGCAAGGAAGATGGCCAAGAAAAAATATAGCCTAAAGCGTGACGTAAGTGTAGGGCTTTGTATTAAAGAAGGAATTATTCAAAAATTTGCTGTAATTGCTGAGATCCTACGCCACAAAGTAGTGTGTGTTTACGCTTCATTATATTAGTAAATAAGTATAGATGTAAAAATACTTATCAGCAATAGTAAAGTACTTACCTACTCTTATATTTGCTTCGTAACATAACATATGGATCGAAAAGTCTAGAAATAAAATACGTGTAACAATCGGTCGTGTTGTGGTTAATTGGGGATCCCTTTATGTCAATGTCTCTCATCTAAAGTATAACAAGTCTTTGGAACTACGAACACTTTTTAGAACACATTTAAAGTTATTTTTCGTATTAAATAAAGTGTATTAGTAAAAACTAATTATGTGTTCACCTGCCATTTTGACCTTTAAGTTAACACTTTAAACTAACTGAATAAATGTATATGAAAGCTATCAAAGCAATGTTTGTCTTGATAATGTTTGCTATTATTTTCTTAACTAGCTTTCGCCTGCGATCTACGTAATATAAAAATAACAATAGTGAGTAACATATGTTCTTCCAGATTATCCTCTACATCTGTGCCAAATTTCATCGAAATCCGTTCAGCAGTTTACGCTACAAACTCCAACAAACATGAATCCATCCACTTTAAATTTCCTATTCATAATAAAGTAAGATTATTTTACTTGTTACTTAAGAATGTATTCAATGCATTTATTTCGTATATAACCTACTTGTCTTGATTCGAATGTCACGGCAAACATTTGCACGAGCGACGACGCCACCGCACGTGGAAATTGCAAACAGTGTAAACAGAAGCTGCCTCAATTTAGAACAGATTAAATGCAACATCCATTGTTGATTAGAACCGAAGACGGTGTAAGTAAATCTTGAGTGCAAGATTAAAAGATTACATTGCTTTTTTATCTTGTATATATCTTATCTTACAAATATTAAAAATGCAAATAGATTTATACACGCGCTCTGAGTTACTTGCAAAATGCATGTTTTGCATAGTGCTCTTGCACGTATTAACAATTCGTAATATGAAAATTTAACATTTTTGAATAGAATAATGAAGACGAAATAAAAGAAAAATATAATATCGATGTTGTATAAATGTTTAATCCTGTATAATCGATTCAAATGACGATATATTCTTGTCCAATGGTAAAGTGAATTAGTTCACAAATCACAGGAAATGATATCGAGGTTTCCGCCAAGTCAGAAGTATTCCAGCACTTTATAACTTCCAGGTGACGGCACTTCGCGGATAAACGCATCGATATCAATATGATTAATCGCTTCTAAGTTTTTTAATTCGACCCTTGCTCAGGTAATTTATGGGCCAATTTTGAAAACCTGACGTACGTAGAATGATTGATTTATATCACATATTGTGTAGAAAGTAACTGTTCTATTTTTTTACTGCATGAGTATACAAATTCATTTCAAAAATGTAATCATACTAATATTATAAATGCGAAAGTTTAGACGGATGGATGGATGTTTGTTAGAGTTTGTAGCCTAAACGGCTGAACGAATTTTAATGAAATTTGGTATACATGCAGAGGATAGTCTGGAAGAACACATATGCACTTTTGTTTCTTTTTTAATTTCACGCGGACGGAGTCGCGGTCGAAAGCTGGTCTAATATAGTTTCATTTTGTGTTTTAAAATGACATTTAAATAATCTTACTATCTCACTATCTTATTAATATTATAAACGCGAAAGTTTAGATGGATGGATGTTTGTTAGAGTTTGTAGCCTAAACGGCTGAAAGTATCTCGATGAAATTTGGCATAGACATAGAGGATAGTCTGGAAGAACACATAGACTACTAATTTTGTTTTTTAGAACTCCGCGCGGACGGAGTCGCAGGCGAAAGCTAGTAACTTCCTAAATGATAAGATCAAGCCAAATATGCTTTACGCCAAATCCAATAAAATTTTGACATCTGTCAGAAAGTGGCGCTTACAAATCGAAGGGTTAAAGATTCATTTTAGTATTAGGAAAAAATCTAGTAACATAAAAATAAACTTTAATACGAAATAAAGACAAACAAAAGAATACCATGATACATAAACAACTTTGTAAAGAACTTAATTTTACTAAAACACGTATAATATTTCAGATAATTTAGTTTTATTTGTATTGCTAATTTAATTTAAACTCCACGTCTGTTCTCGACGCACAAATATCGCCCTCGGCACTCGGGTATGCGAGCAAATACGGCTTGAACATTCCTCAAACTACGCTCCAAGACAAACAACGCGAGTAAATTGACAAGGTGCTACGTGCGACTTGTTAACTGAATGCTACTTACCTGTAAGCAAACTTTACTTTCACGGGTAGCATTTTAAAGCCGAAACTGTATCAAAACGAAAAGATATTATGACGAATTCCTCTGTGACGGCATTCGTCGATGGCGATTCATGCTATCTCCGAGAGTGAGATCAGAAATAGCCGGCAAATTGGAGTTTAGAATGGTGGAGTCACACGGCAAAAGTACAATCGGGATGAGGAGTCATGTATAGACGTAACAAGGCTTATGTATTATATGCACTAATCCTCAATTATTGTCTGTCACACTACTATTAACCGTTCAGCCGTCGCGTATAGTTCTTGCATGGTATACACAAACTAGATCAAAATTCAGTAAACATGGCTATAAGGAAGGAAGAGATGATAAGGTTGTATATTTCATAATATGAGAACGGACATATTTCTCATTAAAAATGCCTTTCCATTGTAAAAGTAATTTATTGTAAAAGAGGAAAATTGGGTCATCTTTGTGGATAAAGCTTTTGTAAAGTTGCCAATTGATGGCAACCCTGAACTACTTTACGGACTGCAAATCAATTTAAGAAGGCAAGGACGAGTGGATGCCATTCAAACTTCAATACCAAGCAGTAATAGAGTTTCCTGAAAGCGTGCGTAATTCTAACTAAACTTCTACTGTTGTGCGGTTGTCAATTGTTTTGCAGCCAATTCAATTGTTTAGTTGCACAACTAAATCGATTAGTTTGCGCACCTCCTGAGACTAAACAGTTGTGCGATATTTTAGTTTCAGATGTGTGTACAATCTTACTAGTAACCCTGTTTACTTCTCCACAATTTAACATTTCATAACAATTATAAAAGTGAAAACGGACACAAAAGATAAAAAAATCTTCATGTCGATGTTGAAAGTGCAGAAACTTGTAAAGAATAAAAGAACAACTAGTTTAAATTAAAAACTACAGAATAAAATTATATTTGACTGAATTATTATAATATAATTAATTAATATATAATAAGTTAAATTGTATACGAAGTGTAGTTAAAAGTACACTTTGTATGAAATTAAACATTAACTTAGCAACAAGCAAATATCTGTTCTAGAAGTTTAACTCTAAGCTGCCGTTTGCTTAATTTAGCATTACCAAGAATTTGCTTGGTATGATAACGGATGGACTAATAAACAACAATTGTAATTTCAAATTGCAGTAAATATTTATACGTTGCAGTAAATATTTAAACGGTAAACATTTTTTTTAAATTAAACTAAGTATAGAGTTTATTTCAAAATTTATTTAAATCATTCCTCTTTTCATTATTTTACAGGAGAATTTTTAATACTTGACAAAATTAACGATGACTTTCAAATCATCTTAAATAGTTCAAGTTGTGAACGACTAGCTTTGGCCCGCGATTCCATCCGCGTAGTATTAAAAAAAGCAAAAGAAAGTAGCCTATGTGTTCTTCCAGACTATCCTCTACATCTATGCAAAAATTCATCGGTTTCCGATTAGCAGTTTAGGCTACAAACTCTAACAAACATCCATCCATGCAAACTTTCGCATTTATAATATACGTTACATTAGATTATAGACTATAATAATACTAAACACACTATCTACCCCGGCTTCGCTTGTAGATACACGAAAAAACAAAACACAGCTTAATCCTCTAGAAATGAGCTTTCATATGCGAGTGGTTGAATAATATTAACAATCACTTCTCTCCTATTGCTCCAAAATTATTCTCTTAATGTAAACACTTCTTGGAAACAAAGCTATGTTACTTACATTGAATTTCCGCTGTTGATTTATGACTACCTGGAAGAAGATATTTGTAATTAAAATTTGTACTGCAAGCCAGAGTTCAACAATTATTATAACAATATAAATTTAATACGAAATACATAATTATAAACAATCAAATGATTTATCAATTACTAGCTGTTCGCAAATTCGCCGGCGTAAAAAAAAATCTTACTTACAGATAAAATACCTTTCTAGCGGTGAAAGAATTTTTAAAATAAATCCAGTGGTGCTTGAGTTATTTAAGTACATAGAAAAATAGAAATGTTTTCTTTTTATACTCGTAATATTAGTGTAGTAATAAAAAAAATGTAGTAAGGAATAAAACACGCATTTTAAACAATCCCTCATAATCCCAAACATGTTTTTGTAATGTGAGTAAGAACATTGAAAACCCACTGCAATTTTCAATTATAATTTGCAGTTCGCTTTTATGTTTTCAACGAGAACATGATAAATATTTCGTACTAAAGTTACATTTTATACATTTACTGTGTTATAATTAAAATCATAGGTACATAAAAAAGCTAGTTTCTAAGTATGTTACTCAAGAATCGATCATTTTTTAACATAAATAAGCCAGCGCTTGACCACGATTCCACCTAAGCTAATTGCATACCCGGTCGAAGGATAGATGCGCTAGCTCAATAAGAGCCATTAAAATGTGAATATTGCAAGAGAAATCCGTATCACTATAGGAATATCATTTGCACAAAGCGGAAACGTAAAGCATATCCCTTGAGAGTTGTCATACACAGATATCATAAACGTCTATCGGCTCACTTTGCTCAGCTTTTACAACGATCGATACATTCGACACAAAGCTTTACACGCGAAGAAATATTTACAAGAATATTTCCACTGCACATATATTTGGACATAAAAATTCACAGAATACAACCTGTCTTGGCAGCCTGCCATTTACTAACTATAGAAAACCACTGCCATGAAACATATACATTGTCTCTGTTCAATCAATGAGTATGATAGAGATGACAGTATGTTTGATCATTAGTTTTCTAAAACTTGCATAGTAAAAACAGAGTCGTATGGCTAACCATTAAGTCGAAGGGCACTAAGACTTATAGACCGGATAGTAGGTACTTATATCCAATCTAATGTTGGCTTTATAGATTTTCATTTGACGTAGTCTTGTTATGTTTTTTATATTATAAATGAAGATGTAGAGGATAGTCTGGAAGAATACAGAGACGTACATAGTTGTAGTACGTAGTTTTTTAGTTTTTTCTTTCTTAATTTAATTAATGAAGTGGAGGCGTACGTAAGAAGGAAGGTCCTTTTTCTATGCGTCCACTCTTCTGTTGATCAAAGCTAAACAATGTCTGCAAGTGTGTATGTCTATGGACAGCGGTTGGTTCTCTATTTTCTTTTACTCATAAAAGAGGTTTAGGCTAAGCGCCATCTGCGCTCGGCAACCTCAAGCCTGGTGAATCTGTAAATGCCTCTTAATGGCAACCAGTGACATCTCAGTCACAAAAAAAAATCTATTTTGGGCTAATTCCGATGCCTGCTTGGACGGTTTATCATCGTATACTATAAAAAGTCCTTGTGCCTATTGGCTTTTGTATTAAACCTTAAAATTAAAATTACAACAACATAATGTCGTCTATTGTTTTGTGGTGAGAATAGATACGCATTTGAGATCTTAATTTATGCACTCTTCATTTTAAATGTACACTCGTATGACATTGCCTGTGGTTAAAGGGTGGGCACAAATATCGTCTGTGTACCTCTCATTGCCTCGAGCCAAACATCTGTCGCATGCGAGCAAGGCACTTTACACGTAATTACAAACGCTGCACCTTGAAATGCTAAACGGAAAATGTTTTATTAAACACAAAAATGTACAGCGTGTTCTAAAAATCTTTAATTTAAAAGCTTTTAGTTCAAGTCAATACGTTGTTTTGCTTGTTTACTAAAATGGACCAGCTTTTAGTGAAAATGTATTAATTTATTCAGTCTTGAATAGCGTAATTTCAGCAATAAATAAGCCTGATTTCTATTCAGTGTCCGTGAAATAGATAAAAGAGGTGAAATATTCAATTTTATATTTTTTTAAGGTTCTATTAGCTTGAATATTTGCGACTAAACTTACCGTTGAATTTTATGAATATAAAATCATTCGCTCTAACTTAATTCCGCTCTTACATTTTTACCATTAGGTTATTAGTATTTTATATTTAACTAGCTATCGCCCGCGACTCCATCCTTGAGAATTAAAAAATTTAGTAGCCTATGTGTTATTATTATATAGCCAGAATATTCTCTAGGTATATGCCAAATTTCATGAAGATCCTTTCAAACGTTTAAGAGATATCTTCTATCAAACATCCATCTAAACATACAAACTTTCGCATTTTTGACATTAGATTTAAATGTGATATTGTCTGAAACCTGTTAGTTACTATTTAATTTTTATTTGACGGTTATAATCTCTTTCTTTAGTAAGGTAAGGTAAGGACCTTAAGCCATAAATCATACAAAACGTAAATTAAAATTGCACAATCAAAGGAATTCCGAAATCGAGTTCTTAGCGAAATGTATTACGTAATGAAATAATGAGGTATTCCACCATTTTTCATAACTCCCCGCCTCCGGTTAGATCATAATTTACTTTTGTTTCAATTGTTGCCGAGTTAGAGAAGAAAAGATTTATTCTGACATTTTCCTGTCAGATGTTCCGTTACGAAAATGGTTTATAATATGATGCGATGCTTGTCTTCGAGATGAGAATTGATTTAATGTTGAGATTTTTGGATTTCTATTTTCAAGAATAGCTAATGTTCCTCAGGGGTATTGTAATTGGGTAAAAGTTGACTGAGAATGTGATGTTATTTTTGTTTCTTTAGTTCGAGATCTGTTAGGACGTGCGCACACCTAAAACTAAATTATCGCACAACTGTGGTATTTTCACTTTGATTACTAAGAGCTGAGAGCTGTACTCAATACTCGATTTTTTACTGTGCAACTAAACAGTTAAGTTAGCTGCGAAACAATCGACAATCGCACAACCGTTGTGCGATAGTTTAGTTAAATACGTATGATTTCGAGAACAGAGTTTTAGTGACGTTTTCATTTGTTTTTCTATACGATGGTTTTAGTCCAATCTTGGATCACTTTTATTCATTTGATGAAATTAAGAAATTGCTTTGAAAGCACAATTAGTACACTCAATAGCAAAAAAAAATGGTACTTACCATTTTTTTTCAATTCTGTATAATAAATAAACTAAGGTGATGCAAAATTCTTATTTAAAATACTTTATTAGAAATTCAAATAGTATTCTATCTTCTCTAATCGTTAATCAGTAATTTGTTTTTGTTATCTGTTTAAATTATACATAGACCTATATTATTCTTTCGAATTAATAATGAAAACAATATTAAATAATACTCTCAAGTCCCTTGAATACCTCGGTCAAATTACATGTCCGAGCTCCTAAACCAACATACATCATTTTAATGAAGCACTTTCCTTGTGACTTATGACCTAAGTTAATTGCAGGGTTACGCCGCACTGAAGGCTTACAAACACTCGTAATTCTAGTATGTAAGTAATGAATAACAAACTTGTTTCTTTTATCATATAGATATTTGAAACGACATAATTATAAATAATGGAAAATGGTTTAGATCATTTTATTAAAATACTAGCTGTTCCCCTGCGACTTCATCAATCAAAAAGAATTATGAAAATTTTATTTTAATGTTTACACGTGTCAAATTATCAATTGCAAATGTCAAAATGACATGACGCTGATAAACCATGGCAACCTTATTTTCTTGATGTTGGCAGCAACTTATGGTCTCTTTCTTACATTAGGGTTTATATCCAAAATATTTACCCCCTAAGTTTAATAGCGTGAAAATTTATAGCCTAAAGCGTGGCGTAAGTGTAAGGCTTTTTATTAAAAAATAGAATTATTCAAAATATGCTGTAATCGCGGACATCTTAGGTAACAAAGAAGTGTGTGTTTACGCTTTATTATAATAGTATAGAAGATACTGCATTCCGGCAATTGTAGTAAAGACAACGTACTCTTACATAAAAAAAAGTATTTTTTTACATGCAGATATTGTACATTACAATTTATTACCGAAATAATTTTTACGGCATTCTGTATAAATTATTATTAACTGTCAAAAATTTACATTCAAAATAACTCATATACATGACATCAAGGCCTTATAAAATATATCCCATTATTTTGCAATAACGTGTACAGTTATGGAGCGTCGGAATTGAATTTGCTTGGTTCCATCGAGCAAGCCATTTCCGATAACGATCTCTTTTACATGTGATTCAATTTACGTTCAAGTTTCGGCGAAGCTCGTTAGGGTTCTCTTTCCTTTCTTTTCCCTCTAACATTAACTGCACGATATTATAATTATCTGCATCTAACTACTTTTTAATTTTATAACTAACGCCTTTAGTGATAAAACAATTAAGTTTAATTTCAAACATTATTTAAGTATTTTTATTATTCTAAACAGACCCGTAATGATTTTTTTTATTTTACACTAGCTGTTCGCGTGCAACTTCATCCGCGTGATTACATTTGTCAAATAATCTCAAAATTACATGACATGATGACAAACCATGGCAATCTTGCTTCCTTGATGTTGGCAGCAACCTATGACCTCTTTCCCACATTAGGGTTTTAACCCAAAACATTTACCACCTAAGTTTAATGGCGTGAAAATATATAGCCTAAAGCGTGACGTAAGTGTAGAGCTTTTTATTAAAAAAAGAATTATTAAAAATATGCTGTAATTGCTGACATCTTAGGCAACATGGAGTGTGTGTTCACGCTTCATTATATAAGTATTGATTACTACTAATCCAAATAAAAAAATCATTACGATTTGATACTTCATGAATGGCCTGGCTACAGTTTCTAATGTTTTACATAGATGTTGTTTGCGTATGAAAGAGATCCCTCAAGAAGAAAACCTAAGGTTCACTATTTTAATAAAATGTAAACTAACTTTAAATCTCCACACAATCAACACGGTCGTTGAATTATTTTAATCGAGCTTTCGCAAAAGTATCCGCCCAGTTTAGGCTACAAACTCTAACAAACATCCATGCATTTAAACTATCTCATTTATAATATTATTAAGAAACATACATTATAATATCCTCGCGTGCTACAAATGACATTGAAAGCGGCGGGTGTATAATACCAACGTGTTTATGTAAATAAAGGAACCCTCGTCACCTTTTTGAGGCGGAGACAACCTTATCTATACACCGCCTCGAGGGGACACGTCTAAAGAATAGTTGGCGTTAAAATTACATCAAATAGTTTAAGCATAGTTTCATTAAACTACGCAACTTAAATAGAAATCATTATTTTTTTATTATTTACTGGCTTTCGCCCGCGATTCCGTCCGCACGAATTAAAAAAAACAAATGCAAGTAGCCTATGTCTTCTTCCATACTATCCTCTACATCTGTGCCAAATTTTATTGAAATCCGTTCAGCCGTTTAGGCTACAAACTGTAACAAACATTCATCCATCTAAACTTTCGCATTTATAATATTAGTATTATGTGCGAATACTATTATCGAATAGCGCCTTTATCTTACAAATCGAATGGTAAAAAGAGTAACGAGTAAATTAAAAACTTTGCTGATGATCTTAGATTTACTAAGAGCATAAACTATCCAGTCTTGAAAAGAAAAAGTTTTGTACCTTAAAAGACATTATGTTAATGTTAATTTATGTTAAATATATTTAACTGTTGTTTATTTTACAGATAATTTATTTCTCAACGTACAACTTTGTAATTATGCGTACAAAGTCGTGTCGGAAGGAAAAACGGATACGCGCTCCGAGATACGTCACGGCTTCATTTAATTACAATATACGGTACTCTTACAATGTAATTATTTCGCGGTAAAATCTTATTTTAGCACACATTTTTAGATTTAAAATAACTCATGTTTTCTACGAAAGGGCGTAGCACTACTCTTTCATAGATATATACTCCTACAAACAATCCATTCATAATTTCTTCGGTCATCCTCTATCTTTGTTATCGACACTATATTAATACCTTTGACTAAACCAACGCGCAACAGTTGTGCGATTGTCGATTGTTTCGCAGCCCATTCATTTGTTTAGTTGCACAACTAAAAAAACGAGTAGCATGTGGGCCTCCATATAAGCTCATAGAAATCAAAGCGGGACTAAACAGTTGAGCGATTGTGTAGTTTATTTTTATTTATTTATTTAAAGCCACTCAGCACATGTGCTGATCTTCCGTGGCCATTGAAAATAGATGGCACTGTTGATATTGAAAATAGTTCCAGGTTTGCGCACACTCTTACAGTATATTTATAGCAATTTCACTTAAAAAATCTTTGCCTTTCACCTTTATTAGGGGCTAAAATGTTAGCACTAAATTCTCCGATTTTGTACAAACACAATACTTTGTACAACAAAAGCTTTAAGGATAATCCTTACAATTTACATTATCCCTTTATATTGTTAATATCCTGAAAATTATTCAAGACAGGCAGTATTATAATGAATGTATTTGCTTGCTTATAATACAATTTATAATGGTGCTTTATTTAAGAAAACCTATTGATTTTATTAATTTAATTTATTAGTATTCTGTGGAAAGTTTACATTAGTAGAACAGTGGTGTTTACTGTTAGAAATAGTTAAGAACGCAACCATAATGTTTTTAGTGGCAACACTTTTTGCAAAACTTCCTCTTCCATCTTGTGTTCACTGAATATACGCCGTGCATTTTCTCAAGCCATCGTTTGATTTATTTTTCACCACCATCCACACAATTTATCAACATTTACGAGTAGATTAACCTATCCCTTAATTTAGAAAAAAAAAACAAATAACTTTACTTAAAAGTAACATATTAAAAATGTTTAAAAAATCGAATTCGTTTTTTTGATTTATTTTTTTTATTCTATTCTATTTCTTGTTTATGGCTTGCCCTCGGTGGATTGGGCCAGTGTCATTTATTTTTTTTTTTAGAATTCTTACGTAGTACGATTAGATAATTGATATGACTACATAGTACATTAAGACGTAATTTAGCCAGCAATATATGTTGTTCAAACACTATAATTGAGGTGTTGAACCTCGTTTGATATTCCGCTTTGTGAAGCGTGAATACATTCAAAAAGCGTGCTAATTAATGCTACTGAAGACTGGGCGACGCAAAATCATTTAAAAATTCCCTTTTACCTATTAACTTTTGAAATCGTTCGTTTTTATTTCGAGTATTCCTTTTTCATCAAACGAAAGGTATTTCAGAATAACATTTTTATAGCAAGTTCTATAAATCTTTGAAGGAAATAAAATTTTTGTATGTTTCATCATTAATTTGTTTTAAAAAATATTTTTTAATTAAAAAATATTACTTAGATCCAAACTGGGACACAATTACTAGTATGTAAGATGTTTAATCTTACTAATCTTATTCTTACTAATATAAATGCGAAAGTTTGGATGTTTGTTAGTGTTTGTAGCCTAAACGGCTGAACGAATCTCGATAAAATTTGGCTCAGATGTAAAGAACAATCTGGAAGAACACATAGGCTACTTACTTTTTTTTAAATTCGACGCGGACGGCGTCGTGGGCGAAAGCCAGTTTAATATAAAAATCACTTTATTTTACAGAAACATTTAAAATTTACTTAATTAGAACAAAAATACAATAAAAGCACTTGAATAAAATCAATATTTGAACACATGGCAGACTGTAATGTCACCGCCTGCTTTGAACTTGGCTTTTGAATTTATTAATTTTATATGAATTGTTAATATAACATTAAGTCTAAGAAATAGTGTACGAATATATACAGATATGTAAAACTGGGTTTCTTTTTTAAATACATTTGTGGTTTTTAAAAAATCATTGCTTTTATTCGTAGTAAAAAGACTTTTGTAGTTCGACTGTACCTTAAACGGCTCCATCGTTATCACGATCGTTCGATTTACATTCTTATCCAGACAGCCATAGGTTTAGTTTCGTTTGAGTTATTACTATTAAACGACCGTCTATACTAATATAATAAAGCGTAAACACACACTACTTAGTGGCGTAGGATGTTAGCAATCACAGCATATTTATGAATAATTCTTTCTTAAATAATAGCGTGAAAATAATATCTTTTCACGCTATTAAACTTTGTTGGGTAAATAGATTAAAAAAAACTTACATACATGTAGGAAAGGGACCATAAACAACAAGCTGCCATCATTAGGAAGCAAGGTTATTATTAATTTTGACATATGCAATTGAGAATTTGACAAGTTTAAACAATAAAATATTTTTTTCTTTTCATGCGGACGAAGTTGCACGGGAACAGCTAGTCTTTTATTATACATACAATATTTATTTACAAAACTCTGTCTAACATGTAAATATGTTATTAATAATCATATATGTAAAGAGCGGCCGCAATCAGAGCTTGGCTGTTTCGGCCCGAGGTAGTAACTAAAAGGGTTAGGTTAGGTCATGTTGAATAATTTATTTAACAACGTTATGGAAATGCCAATGTGCGTCCCTCGCCTCTTCCCTCGGGTGCTTTACTTAATTATTGTTTCATTATTTAAAGAGGGCGTTGATGTTGTATTGAATTATGTTTAGTCACGAATCGCATGCTTACTGTGCGGTTTACGATGCACATTGCATTTCATGGAATCAATGATTTATTCAATGAAGTGATTATTTTAAAAGTGTTAGTTCTAACACAAAGGTCAAAGATTGAAACATTTTTATGTGACTTTCAGTTGCCTTAATCACTAAATAATACGGAACATACTTTTACAAGCAATTTGCAAATTAGAGAATTAATTAACATGTGCACTTCTTAATGTAATTTATTTATTCAGCACAATAATTTCATTATCCCACAAAAAGTATGATACATAAAAAACTTCCGAGTCTCGCTTTCCCTACAAAGTGTGTTAGATATAATAACTATGTTTTATAGTCATTTTAGTGAGTGTCTATTATAAAGTTTTGGAAATTAAACGGCGCCATCATTTAGAAAGATCACCACTTGCTATTAATCCCATTTCTATCGCACCTAAGCAAAACTTTCGAGAATGACGTTTTTTAAAATTAAAAAAAACTTTACCGACTACAAAACAATGTAATAAACCCGACTAACCTATATTCTATTAGTAAAGCAAAACATTCGAATTAAAGTTTCGAACTTACGTTTCTTACGAGAATAGTTTCAGAATGCGTTGCATTTCGTAGTTACAATTAAAACTTATATCCTACTGAAAGTGTACGAGTGGACTGGAAAGCGAAAACTACACAAAAGAACGAGCAAACTTTGAATCGCAACAGTTGCTCGCAGCTAAAGGAAACGGCTTTAATAATAAAAATCGAACAACTTTGAACGCTGACAAAGTGTTAGTGGTGTGAAAGTTTCATTATGTTCAAACTATAAATTGTAATAAAATTTAACAAACAGTTATTTATAGAATATACTATAATCAGTTTGGAAATACTAAGATATTCACATCTGTAATAATAAAGAGTAAACACACACTTATTTGTTGCCTAAGATCTCAGCAATTACAGCATATTTTTGAATAATTATTTTTATTTATAAAAAGCCCTTTACTTGCGTCTCGCTTTAGGCTATATGTTTTCACGCCATTAAATTTAAGAGGTAAATATTTTGGATAAAAATCTAATGTAGGAAAGGGACCATAAGTTGCTGCCAACATCAAGGAAGCAAGATTGTCATAGTAAGATTATTGGTATTATGAAATTTGCAATTTAGAATTTGACAAATGCAAACAATAAATTTATAATTTCATGCGAATGAAGTCGCACGGAAACAGCTAGTAGATAATAAAAAACAATTTACTAACTGAGGTTGCTGTTACAGTTCCTTCATGTAAGTCATGTTTCTCGCAATTAAAGTAATTACGAAATTAAATTGTTATATTAATAACGTTTCATTGGCCTATTTAATTCATCCAGGCAATCATTAGGGTCCAATAGTCTTAAACATAACAATAACATACAAATCCGTTGACAGTTAAAGTATTTTATTAAAGTAAATACACAAAATATTTCAAACCAGCCCAGTTTTAATCGCATCAAACGGACAAGCTTCATACATATTACTCAGAATACGAGCGACGCATCAATATTTATACAACAATGCTACGATAGTGTAGAGATTAAACCACGATCTATTTTAGTTCTAAATTCAAATTCTGGCTTGTTTAGTACCACTAGTTTCCAACCTGCATACTTGTTAACAGTGGTAGAACCAGAAAGAGCAACATCTGTTGTACGAATGAATAGGCTTTGTGAAATACCACACAGGAGAAGCACGTCAGTAAAAATTATTTCACGTCTCGTGTAATGAGTATCCTAGAAATCTTATTTTATTCCTGTTCTAATTTCCACTCTTTTTGCACAAGAAAAGGATGGAAAAGCTTTGTATTTAGTGGAGGTGGTAACGCATAGATAGGGGAAGTGTCCTCTTTATGTGCATTTCCTTACTGTTGATTAAAGATAGTCAACGCGCCTTCAAATAAGTAATTGTTTTTTTATTTATTATTTATTTATTTTAAGTATAAAAGTATTGGCAGATAAAATTCACATCGTCTACAGTTCGTATTTAAATTATCAAATTTGAATTTTTATTAAAGCAAAGTTATTTAAAACCGCAACTCTCAGAATCGAGAGCTCTTGTAAGTTTGAAGCCCGGCATACTTATCCGTATATAAATAAATTTTCTTTAAGTTCACTCCACAAAAACTAACCTAAAGCCTGAAGGCGGAACGACCCCTTTAAGTGACTTTGTGTAATAACTTATCGGCGGAGTTTCTAAAGTATTTCAGCCGGCCTTTATGTTTGTATCTAAAATTTATGATGAATTATGAATGTCAGAGTTATTACATAAAATCATTTTCTTGTTTAATTTTTTTTATAATACTTGAGTAAGAAAGTCTTGCTCCGCGTCGTTGTCAACTCAATGAGGGGCTCGGATCAACCCTAAGTTAGGGGTGACTAGGCGATAAGCACCCAAACTAGCCCAGTGCGGTTTTGACCATTGTATTCTATTACAAAGATAGAAAAAAATCAACTTTAACTTGATAAATCCAAGGACCTTTAACTTCCACAATTATTGATATCATAGTATTGAAACATTAATTTTCTTTTAATCTTGTCTCCGTCTGGCTGGCTTTTGTATTGAAACAATATTATTACAGTATTTAGAAACGATTTTTTGTAAATTTCATAATCCTGATCCAGCTTAAAATATTTATGTATTCAACATCCAAAAATTCAGTGATAAAAAAAATCTTTCACACAGGCTTAAACGCTAAGAGCTTTTTGTTGGTAAAGTCAAGCAAATTGGACCTTTATTACTTTATCAGCCCAAATGGATTTTAGTAAAGAAACAACTGATTTAATAAGAAGGCGTCGCGTCAACGCGTCGGGACGATTATTGACCCTTCGATGAAAATTAAGAAAATATACCAATAACGCAGTACCTAAAAACAATCTTATATTTATTTATCAATTTTAGCTTAACTTTCAAACGTATGTTACCTCGATTAAAAATAAGATGACAATAAAATAAATACTAAATGGAATCATAAATTATAACTAGCTATTTCTAGCGCCTTCGTTCGCGTCGATTTAAAAAAAAAATATTAAAAATATAACCTATGATAATATAATATGATACTCAGTGTGAATCTTTTTACTGGTGATAAATTTTATATTTCAATGCATACTAAAATATAAATATTTCCTCTTTAAAAAATTAGTTTAGAAGAAAAGAATAATGTTTCTCTTCTTTTTATGGTGCGGAAACAACAGAAGAGTTTCAGTTAACTTGTCGTAGCAAACCTCGCTACAGATCTACATGAAAGTGCTACGAAGTTTAGACACTTAATGTGCCTAAAAAAATAAAAAGTAAAGCATTTTGTTAATTTTCTATAAACTGATTTACACCCTAATTGTGTTGTGCATTACTTAAAAGGTTTTCTTTCGTATAAAATTATTATATAAACATCTCAGCAAGCGCCGGAGCCTTTTTGAATTTAACTTGTTTCGCATTAATAATGAAGAGCGTTGGTTTTGGGACAGACTCGAAAAGGAATTATTTATTAAGGTTGCCTGTTTCGATATTCTTCTAACGTTTATTCAGGAAAATACTTTAAAGGTCGTAGATAAAATATTCTCTGTAAAGTCGATATTTAAAAGATAAAAATCCTAGATTTCTATTAAATTTTTAAGTGTCTTTTTTTAATATTGTTATTGAATTTGAAGAGATAAAAGTGAAAATAAAAATTCTCTTCTGTTGAATAGAATTTTAATCTGAACAGAATTAAATTAAAAGTAATCAGCTGTCAAGTTTTTAAGAATAATCCTATTTTTCCATTAACAATGTCTATTACTGAAATAAAAGTAACCTAAAATAAAATAAGGCTGCTATTAATTATTTTTTATTACAACAATACGAATTTTATTTAATTATAAAGCTAATTTTGTTAAATCACGACATGTATCGGTCATTATTAAAACAAGTACCTAATTATATATAACAAGCTGACCAAAAACGATGTATTGGTATTCATTTATGTAGATATCCATTATATCTATACTATTATAAAGCGTAAACACACACTTCTTTGTTGCCTAAGATGACAGCAATTACAGCATGTTTTTGAATAGTTCTCATTTTAATAAAAAGCCCTATACTTACGTCACGCTGTAGGCTATATATTTTCACGCCATTCAATTTAGGGGGTAAATATTTTGGATAAAAACGCTAACGTGGGAAGGAGACCATAAGTTGCTGCCAACATCAAGGAAGCCAGGTTGTCTTAATGTCATTTCAATTTTACATTTGCAATTGATAAATTGACAAATGTAAATGATAAAATGAAGTTTTTTATAATCACCCGCGGATGGAGCCGCAAAGGAACAGCAAGTTGTTTAATAAATAAACTAGCTTTAGCGCGCGAATTTGTCCGTGTAGAATTAAAAACAAAAGTAAGTACCCTATTTGTTCTTCCAAACTGTGCTCTACACATATGTCAAATTTCATCGAGATCTTAACCGTTTAAGCGGTAAGCTCTAATAAACATCCATACATTCATTTAAAATTTCGCATTTATAATATTAGTAAGTTAGTAAGACAACGATTATGCCACGAATCAAAACTTTATCCAGATAACAAGTTTGGGCGCACACCTTTGACTAAACTATAGTTGAACTGTTACGTGATTATCGGTTGTTTTACTGCCAATCCAACTGTTTAGTTGCACAAATAGAAAAGTATTATGCACACCTACACATAAGCTCGAAGTATCAAAGCGCGACTAAACAGTTGTGCGATAGTTTAGTCACAGGTGTGCAAACGATATATTGAAAATATAGATTTTTAATTAAGTAAATTTTTAAATAATTTAATAAACCATTTGTACTTGATAGTATTTAACAAAACGTAGCATTGCTAAGCGTACTAGCTTATTAGATAAATAATTAAAAAAGAATCAGAGAATTTCTCAAAAACAAAATAATGGCAACATTCGAAAATTCACCATAGTGTGAGAAACTACACTAAGCGACCGTTTAAATACAAAACGTTACTCACGGTAAAGCATACTTCATTATGTTACAGAGTAAGGTAGACAAAGCATGTTGCATGGCTGAACAGTTAAAGCTGTTTGTGACCGGTGACCTAGTAGTAAGAAGTCAAGGCTATTTTGGTTCCAACTGAGACAAATATTTGTCCAATTCGCAAATGTTTGGCAAACTACTTAACAACCCGTTTGGTTGCTCGAAAACTTCCTGCAATTTGTAATAGATTATTCTTCATTGTTTGGAATATTTAAAAATGTACCTATATACCACGGGTTAAACAATTTTTTTCCAATTAGTAAGGCAAAATTTGATGGTAAGTAGAAGTAGATCAGAAGGTAAAATAAATAAAATATATTATTACCCAATAATTAGTGTTTAAACAAATTTTTAGGACGTTTTCTAAAAGAAACTGAATGACCTTGGCCTCGATCCAAATTTGAACAGTAAGAAAGGTTCACAGACCAACTTATTAAACAATATTAACACCCTCACCCATTATGTCATAAAAATAATCTTCGTTACACGGACCTCAACTTTATAGCTAACAGTATAAGATTCATTTTTCTATATTACAAGGATATTTGAATGAAATCAAGATATAAGTAAAATACAAAGCCCGTAACACGATGTATTGTATACGTTTTCAATTGTGTGACCATTATTACTTTATTTAATACAAGCTGTTCCCGTGCGGCTTCACCCGCATGAAATTATGCTTTATTTTATTGTTTATATTTGTTAAATTATCAAATGTCAAAATGACATGACATTATGACAACCTTGCTTCCTTGATGTTGGCAGCAAATTATGGTCTCTTTTCCACATTAGGATGTTTATCTAAAATATTTACCCCCTAAGTTTAATGGCGTTAAAATGTATAGCCTAAAACGTAACGCAATTGTTGGACTTTTTATTAAAAGAAGAAATATTCAAAAATATGCTGTAATTGCTGACATCTTAGGCAACAAAGAAGTGTGTGTTTACGCTTTATTATAATAGTATAGACTAGCTTTCACCGACTCCATCCGTGTAGAATTAAAACAACAGTAGTAATTGGACTGTGTTCTTCCAGAATATCCTCTTTAACTAAGCCCAATTTCATTGAGATCCGTTCATCAGTTTAGGCGGTAAACAAACATCCATCTATTTAGACTTTCGGGTTTATAATATTAGTATGTTTTTTTTTTATAATATAAGGTGGCAAACGAGCAAGCGGCCACCTGAATCCACCGAAATGGAAAGCGACCGCTGCCCATAAACATCGGCAATTGCAGCGTCGCCTACCCTTAATTGACGGAGAAGGAGATCCACAAAAAGACATTTCCCCTTCCTATGCGTCTCCTCCACCGTCAAATTCACTTTTCCTTAACATCCTTTCCTCTTAAAAAAAGGGTGGAAAGGATTTATTTATGATATTTATGATGTTGAGAAAATCAACACATATTTGGAAAGTTATGACATAATAGGGTCTTATTAGTTTACGGTTTTTACATTGACTTGGGTTTAATGCTAGAATTTATAACCTAGGAATGGAATAGGAATTTGCTCTTATCTATGGTAATATTATAAAGTGGAAAGTTTTGCATATATGTAACGAATACACTAGACAAATCAACCATTTTCAAAATTAATTTTACCGTTAGAAAGCTACATTATCCCTTCGTGTATTGCTATCTCTGTTTTTTTCAAAGATATTGAGAGAGACCACTATACTATTATATTGTGGGTGTTCAAACACTTGAAAAATATATTGACCATTTTTATTATCTGCATTCGAAAGAAAAACAACATCTGACGTAATGTTGCTCATCATTCCTGAGTCATAAAATTTTTAATCATCGGAAAACAACACGGCTGTCCGAATTTTCATACTTCCCGTCGAGCCGCCTGGCTTGCGTCTGGCTTGCGCTTCATAGGATTGGCTTGCGTCCAAGAAAACTTCTACTTTTTACTTCTATTAACGTCAAACGTTATGCATTGTCTACTTGACGCGCTTACGCTTTTAAATTATGTCACTTTTGTCGAATAATTAATAAGTGAGATTGTTCCATTTTTTAATTAAGCTTCATGTTTTAATTAGTTTATTGTATGTTTTTTTCTATGCAATGAAGAAAAATAGTTAAAATATCGGTAACACAAATAGACTTACCTTTGGCATACAATTGATTCCATTAAGAAATTGTCATGATCAAGTCAATACCTTAAATGAAATGGTTAAAACAAATATTAATGAATAATAAAAATTCAGTTAACGCAAAAATACTTGAAGCTATCTTTCTATCAATTTCTTAATATCAACAAATATCTTCCATAGAACTTCTATGTAACAAGTTTTCGTCAGCGCAATATGAAGGCGGTAACATTACATAATCCCACATCTTTGACTATAAAGAAACGGACTAGACAAAAAGATGCCGCTGTACTAAATATACACTATTACTTTCTGTCCGTAGTAAAGATGATATCGTATGTGTATATGTGTGATTCAAATTTAAAACGACTCTATTAACGTTATCTGACTGTACAAAAGTGTAAAACTTATGTTCTTATTAAAAGTTTTGTGAGACAATATATTAAATTACAAAACACGGCTTAACTTACGTGACAAATTCGATAAAGACACGGACCAGTTTCGAACCCGTTGGGATCCTTCATCACGTTGAGTGATTAAGCGGATTTGTTCGCTATCGCATCGCGCTGTCGTATGTTTGTTCTTGAATACTCGCTTGATAAGTCCTGTCTCTTAAAAATCAATGTGATACATCGATCTGTGCGAAATTAAACGTAAGGAAAAAATCATGTAGACCGTATGTCGTCACGTAGAAATGTGAGAGGTCGGACGGATTTGTATCAGAATTGGGTTATATTGGATTTTCGACCTAATATAACACCTTTGCTTGCAATTCGAATGTGTTCTGTAGATTTTCTATTCACACAGATGACAAATACAACTTGAGTTACCTTGTTAGTTAGTGTTAACGATTTTTAACTATTTATGCTGGGTTAGTTTCGACTTATTTTATCATTGCCTAGTGATATTAATGTAAGGGTAAATTAAATATCAAATGAGTGAAACTGAAGTTACGTAGTTCAGAGACGCATTTAAAATTTTTTATCGAAATTAAAACACTAACAAATAGGTAATAGTATCTGGGTAACTGGCCATTACATTTCAAAATATTTACCTCAAGTAACTTGTACATGCCTTCGGTTATATGCATGCGTATTTGTCAATAGTACATTCAAAGTCAGAACTTCATACACATTATTTGATTACAAATTAATTCGTTTTATGTTTAAATTCTCATTAGATTTAATAACATTTTATTATCATAACCAAAGTCAATTGTAATTCTAAACAACATTTTCAACAACATCGTTAATTTAAATATGGTAAAAAGTAAATGAATTCATTGCTAGTATTATTATTTTACCACAGATTGAAATAAATAAAAGACTGTATTTCAGATATTTTCTATTCTTTGACAGAAGGTCAATAAACCTACAAGAAGTTTACTCAGAATAGAACTTTATACATATCTACATAAGGTGTACAATCGTAGTGGGCTGTCTCGCATGCTAACTAACCGTTCATTATTACTCTTTAACCATACGTCGTCTGAGATACGTCAAGAGAAACAAAAATCTTTGCCGTACTTCAGCCATTGTTCGACTATCTCGACTCTTCCTGTTTCCAGTTCCCCTTTGTTCAAATATTTATTAATTTGATGGAACTTGTGCATCCCTGTATGCTTAGGGTTTTATTTTTAGATTGGGTTTATTGAATTTGTATTATATTACCACCAGTCTTACTTATTTTAAAAAATAAACAATTGAACGACGGTTAGACAATTGAATAACTGGACAGTGTGTAGGCAACTGTTAGTTGAACTGTATAGTTAAGTTGTTAACGAACTACATCATTAGAATTAATTGTCACGTGAGATGATGATGAAAGGTTAGGAGATGAATTCTTCGCACATTCATTTAACCGATTTCATAAAGAATGGAGATTGTTAATTCGTCTATATTTATTATGTCAAAAAAGTATAAGAACATATTTATAAAAGGATATATACAGGTCTAAACGAATATGGATTAAAGTCTTTACATCTTGGTTGTTATTTCCTTTGAGCACAAACAAGAACACATTACCTGCTACAACTTGTTATAAAGAAATATTGCATTTCGCACATATTGCGAGACAACGCGTTGCCTTCGAGCCGACATTCTTCTGCGTTACGGTACGCTGGATACCGTATTTATGGTACATTATTCTTATTTACAGTCACGATGTTCCATATTTCGTTTTTTAGAACGAACTAGTACAAGCTTTGCACGATTTTGACACATTTACTGCTATTTTTCAATTTTATCGCTTAATGTAGATTTCGCTCGCGACTCCGTCCGCGTTAACTAAAAAAAACAAAAGTAGTCTGTGTGTTCTTCCAGACTATCCTCTACATCTATGCCCAATTTATTCCAGATCTGTTCATCCGTTTAGGCTAAAAACTCTAACAAACATTCATCCATCCATAAAAACTTTCGCATTTATAATGTTAATGAGATTAGTAAGATTTCTCGTACTGAAACTACATTGAGGGAACTCCTTTAGTAATCACGCCTGAACGTCAGTTATTTTGGAGAGTCTTGGAATTCGATGTTTCTTATGTTTCATTAACTCAGAGGAGATCACGGGAACAATATCTATGTACGAATGGGTCAGCCCGTCCAGTGCAATACCACGACCACACAGAAGTGGAAGTAATTTCCCTTTCCTTCCCACTGTTTCCTAATTTGGTAAAGATGGGAACGGGATAGTTTGACTGTGAAGGGAACGCATACGAAATAGAAATATCCACTTTCTGTACGTTGCCTTCTCCATCCATTATTGAGGCAATGTTTTAAAAAAAATCGTATATTCGTTCATGCACAGAGAGTTGTACCCGCGATGCAACGAATACGTTTTCATTTCAACAACGGTAATTAAATTTCAATGTATCTGAATACAATTTTTACGCGAACTGAAAACTTTTTGAGGATATAAAATAATCAATAACACGTAGTCATTTCATTTTGAATTGTCTCATTAAATTCCCAATTCCATTTCCGAACTGGCTTACTTTCGTAATCAGATAACAATAATCAAAAATACTGATCACATTTTTAACTACAGTTAAAGTACTATTTTTTAATGTTCAACTTATATATTTTTTTAACCTAAGGTGGCAAACGAGCAAGCGGCCACCTGAATCCGCCATAATAGCGAGGCAACCGTTGCCCATAGACATCCGCGATCGCAGATGCGTTGCCTACCCTTATCTGACGGAGTTGGAGAGGCACATAGAGAGGATATTGCCTCTTCCTATGCATCTCCTCTAACGTCAAATCCACTTTCCCTTCACATCCTCTTTTTATAAGAACAGGTTGGTCAAGAGAAAGGGTGGAAAGGGGAAGGGACTAAAATTAGGCCTCCGGCACCACACTCATCAGACGAAACACGGAATTACTTTCATTTCACGCCTGTCTTCTGTGTGGTCGTGGTATTGCACTGGGCGAGCCGGCCCAACAGTGCGAATTTCAAAACGGGCACTACCACTGTTAAAACTCTGATAACTAATTTTTATTTTAATAGGCTATTATGTTGTCGGTACTTCCCCAGCTTGTATTCCAAATATAACCTTTGGAAAGGATCCTTTCTAAAAATAGTTACAATTAAAGTATTAAACATTTATAAAACGCTTACATAAATCCCTTTTTAAATTAGATCGTTGTCTTTTATTTTATCTATTTTTGAGTATAATTAGGAATAATATCAATTACATGATTTAAAACGATTTTAAATAAATAAAAGTTTTCTTGCAAACCTCGTTCAGCAGATATTTCAATAAAATATGAATACTCCTCCTAAAGGTTTGGATTACAGATTTACGATAAAATGATTATCTAAAAGTGTGACAGAAGTAAAAAAAAAAACTTAGTGAAAGTACGTAAAGCGTGTCATAAAAATAACCAAACGCTTCCCATTAATATTAGAGACTCTACATAGTATTGAATCCAATAAAAAACCAATATACCACCAATCATCATCATCACCAACTCACTATACGTCTCGACTGAGGGGCTCAGAGCC
>NW_013525281.1:6272606-6282861 GCF_000836215.1 Papilio polytes
GTCACGGGAACGCTTTTGCTTTCTTCCGCGACCCAGCCGGCAGGGGCTCAGAGCCTACCTTAAGTTAGGCTGACTAGGCCTTATTCCACCACAATATAAAAAAATAAAATTAAAAAAAATCTTTAAGTAACATAATTAAATCACAAAAAGTTACAAAGTATCTTTCTTTTAACTTCATCGCGGTTTTCCATTGTTTTTGCTAATTAAATGCAAAGCTTCCTCCGAGAGATTAAATGTCCGTCGCGAACGCCATCTCTCTTCAGAAAGACGAAACTTCACACGAAATATGTATATATCCAATTAACCATATTCAAAGGAGACTGAGAGAGTTCCATAAATCCTTTATTATCTAAACAAAGGTGTTATACGAATAATAATTGAATTTACAAACATTATTTTGTCTACGAGTTAGATTCATATAATTTTAGTGATTTTAATAGACACATTGTGATGTTTCATTTACTTTAATGATCTATCATTGGAGAGGAAATATTGTTCAATTCGTAAAATCACATCAAAAATAATTAATTAAAAAATCAATGTACCAAAGTTGAAAAGCTCATACTCTGAAAACGTTTTCGAAGATAGTAAAGATTTTTAAATAATTATTCTAAAACTCTTCCCAAATGATAATCATTTGCGACGTTATTACCATACTTAAATCCATTAATATTAGTATCTTATTTGAAACATATTAATGGTTTATAATTTTAATTTAATGGTAAACCGTTTTTTTTATAGATTTACTAGCTTTCACCCGCGAAACCTTCCGCATGGAATTAAACAAAACAAAAGTCAGTAGCTTATGTGTTCTTCCAGACTATGTTCTACGTCTATGACAAATTTCATCGAGATCCGTTTAGCCGTTTAGGCTACAAACTCTAACAAACATCCATCTAAACTTTCGTATTTATAACATTAGTATGATTGTCACTCTAACGGTATGATCAAGAATCAAATTAATTTAAATACAATAATTTCAAAATTCCACAATTAATGGTCTATTTCTCAGCCTAAGACTTAATATTTGTATCACGTAATTATATGTTAAGATATAACAAGGGACTTTGTAAATCCACGACTAAGCGCGAATTACGGGTACGTAAAGGGCGTGGTACAATTCAACCCAAACTCACAGACTGGAGAATCCAAGCAGATTTATGATACTCAAGAGCTCCAGCGACTTCCACAAGCACATACTCAGACTTGTATGAAGACGCTACTATCTTACTAACTTATAATAGCTTCTAACTATTACTAATAAGGCTGAATCTCGCTTATCATAGCATAAATATTCAAAGAGGGCAGGGACATCAAATCAGGTTTACAAAGAGCACGTTCATTTTGTTTCTTTATTTACTCTTTGAGTGCTTCTAAGAATGCTTGGACGCGTTGACGTCATCACAACTAAATATGTTTATTTTGTTGTTATTAAAGTATTGTTTATTAAAGAATAAATTGATATTTTTAAAGTTATTACGGATTAGTACAGTGATCAATTCTATTGATATTAACCAAATACATTGAATAAATTTTAGATAAAAGCGAGATCTTTCTATGCAAAAGTATTTTTCTATAACGTTAAATGTTTTATTATAAAAATAACAATGATATACAATACAATTTTGTTTTAATTATTTCTATTACTTTTGAATAATTGAAAAATCGAGCGTTACAGGAAATTGCAATTTTTTGTTTATAAAAAATGTATAATCACATATTTATCCATCATTTTGATAACTAAATTACTATCACAAACACTTTTTATCGATACCCTAAGGGCGTTAGACATAATCGCCAAATTAATCTATCGTATTGACAAGCGCAGCTTTCCGAGAAAACCAAGTTAATCGCCAATAAAAGGAAAACCTACTACAATTTAACCAGATTTAAAATAATGACCAATTTTATATGTCGGAACTTCAATAATGAATATTAATTTAATTTATTCAACGCATACAAATAATATAAACAATTTTGTAAGAATAAAATCACAATTACACCAATTTTATTGGTTAAAATAATAGTCATTAATTTGAGTAATCTAATAACATTATACATTTAGATTTTTTAAACAAATACGTAAAACAAGAACAACCCTAAAACCAAGCAGCTAATTACCTAATAAAAACAATACGACCGTACCAACATTAGGGCAATTAAAAAACAGTACTGACTCCGCCCTAACAATAATGGCCCTTTAATTTGGCAATCAATTGCTACCTTATTCCAATTACTTTAATTATTTAAGTAGCACTTAAACTGTTACTTTATAAGTATTAATAAGACACTAAAAAATCAAATTTTAATTAAAATGAAAGAAAAGTTGGTTACGACGCATTATCCTGTAAATTGAATGTGATCCTTAAAAGGTTACTTCATGCGGATGCAACCCGCTTGGTCTAGACGCGTTCATGCGGCAAAATTATATTTCTACGCTCTAAGAACGCCTTAAATATTATCTCACTGAGCGAAGAAAGTATAAAAGTCTTTCTTATCTCTTACAACTAAATTTTAACTTAACAGGGACATCACTATGTGCTTATTTAAGGAAAAAATAAAACAGAATTAGGGAGACGTAAAGATAAACATAAAACTTATTCACGCTTTACGCCTCACTCGTTACAAACAAGCAAGAAAGTTACCATTTTTCCACACCATCAAACAAACCGAAGAGCTTTTTATGCGAGGTGTTGATTCGTCCCAAAGCACATCACAGGTCTCACCACCGAAGTTTTTTTTTTCGTCTTTCACTTAAACAACACAAAAATACACATTCACCGAGTCTCCTGACCGAACGCGTAGAGCGCGACGTAGCGGACTCACGGAGGTGGCTACGAGACTGCCGCTACGGCGGCACGAAGTCTCTCGATCATTGCCGAAGCTCGCCGAAGCTTGCCGACCGCGAGCTCGGTGAGGCCGGGCCAAATTTTGCTCGGTGTTTCATATTTTATATCGGTTGGGACGAAGCGGAATTACGAAGTTTGCTCGGGTAGGTTTTTATAGCGTAACGGAACCGAGGCGGCTGGCGTTCGTTCTATTTGGGTAGGTATTTTTTTACAACGCGGTGCGAATTTTTCATTGTTCGCTTTGCCTTGCACTTGTAGGTTGTGTGATTTTAATGGAGCATAAGCTTTACACGTTTCGCGCCTCCACAACGATTCTTCCAATCCCATGTTAAATGAGATACTTTTTTTAATAAAATGTATGATAAAGATATTAAAAGTATAAAGATTTTAAAACATATTACTAAAGACGTTTGTTCTTAGAGTTTCAACCACATTATAGGATGTTTTATAACTACAAACTTTGTAACAAAAAATAGATAGTTTTAAAACATTCAGCTATTTTGCCTTAAAAATATAGGCAATGTCTTAGGTGCGAAGAACATAATGGATAATATTTGTGCCAATTCGCCTGCCAAAAGTGGCGATTACGCAAATCTTTTCAAATCCGTACAGTATTATATAATGTGTGCACACACTGCAATATGTAATATGTAGGTACTTAAAATAACATACAAGTAAGTAGTTCTATCAATTTCTGTGCAGTTCTACTTGGGCTGTTTTAAATTTCTAGCGTTTTATTGGAATTATGGTTTCTAACAAGTAGCTCCATCTATTGGCGTATTTAAAAACCTTAGACAAATACTTGTTTTATTCGACACAAATCTATTAAATGGATCGTGTAATTGCCAAATATATAAAATAAAGCAAACCTACTCCAAAACTATCGGCAAAGCTTTTCCGTAAGATGTTTGTTGTTGCCTAAACGGCTGAACGGATTTCGATGAAATTTTGGTATAGATGTAGAGGATAGCCTGGGAGAACACACACACTTAGTGTTGTTTGCAGTCGGAGTCGCGGGCGAAAGCTAGTATGGTGAATAAATATTAAAATTTATTTCGGTCAAAAAGTAATTGATAATTAAAATCGATCCAACAAATATATTAATAACGTAATACGGATGCGTAAGCTTAAGCATGATAAAAACATTTTTATTCTAAGAATAAGAAAAACGTGTAAACACAACCAATCTAAAGATGTTTTATTCGAGTCGGTATTTCTATTTAAGTAAACTCCTACAGCAATAAATTTGAGATTTCCCTCATAATATTTATTTTTATGGCTCTTAGCGGCTGAAATAAGAGCAAAGAAAACGCCTTTTAAAATCAACCTTAGGTTAGAGTAATCTTTGACGGTAAACACGACACGCGCGTGCATTTTAATTTTAATTGCGGAAATTGAAAAAGGATAAAACCTTTTTGAAAAATTTTACCTTTTCACTTTGCTCTTTTATAATTTTAAAATAAAATTTATTAAAGACGTGTCTGCATTAAAAGTTTTAAAGCGTATTTAGTTAAGGAAATTTAAGTCAGTTTAAAAGATTAAAAAAGTCTAATGTAATTGAAAGAGACATATTTACTTAGTATAACAATGAATTTTATTTGTTTTTATGTATGTAGCTATGCAATCATTAAGGGCGGCCATACACGGGTAACTTCAAGTCGAATTCAACACGAATCGCATTAATTTAAATTTGACATATATTTGGATAGAAGAAATTAAGTAAAGATACAAATTTTAACAGTAATTTTTGTCTATAAGCATTAAGTTAAGGCGCTCTATAATCTCGTTATTGAATTGTCTAGGAAGGTTACGTTATGAGCTTAGGCCGGAAGTTAAATGTATATCGGCTTGATCGCGTTAGGGGAGCGACTAAAACGTCGGTGAAATTTCTAACATATAAAATTTTGAAGCGAATTCTACGTAGCATTTTATAGTTCACGTTTAGGTGTAGTTTAAAGAACCGATAAGGAAATTAACACAAGAAATGTTCGGAAAACAGATTTTTAACAGCAATAGACGAATGATTTTTTTATATATAATATAAGGTGGCAAAGGAGCAAGCGGCCACCTGAATCCACCGAAATGGAAAGCGACCGCTGCCCATAAACATCCGCAATTGCAGATGCGTTGCCCACCCTTAGTTGACAGAGGAGGAGATGCACATAAAAAGGACATTTTCCCTTCCTATGCTTCTCCTCCATCGTCAAATCCAGCTTTCTTTCCCATACTTTCCTCTTAAGAAAAGGGTGGAAAGGGAAAGGGACCAAAATTAGGCTTCCGCCCTCATCAGACGAAACGCGGAATCGCTTCCACTTCACGCCTGTTTTCTATGATATTTCTCTGATATCAATCATTCCACTAACGTATTTAATTAAACAAATTAAAATCTATGTACGCTCTAATTAGTTTCGAAATAGGCGTATTGAAGTGTTTAATTATAAGATGCTGTTAAAGAAAATTTGATTTTGTAATTAGACGTGAAATTTACCCTTACACATCGGATAAAATCCAATCTGAGCCTAATTATGCTGTTATGTTTTGCGATGTTACATACTTCGAGATTTCTATATTCAAATATTACATACTAACGTGCTATTAAATATATCAAATACATTAATTAACTCCGTAAATAGTATTATACTTTAATTAAAAAAAAAGAAATGTACGTTAAAAGAAAAGAAAATGGACCTTATAACATATTATGGATAAATTTGTTTGGATTCTATCCGATCTTTCCTATTGGAATGTAAAAATAAGGATGATTTTTCATATAAATAAGTTAAAACACTTAATTCATTGTTTCTAAAATAACAAATTCACTTAATAATAATCTTATTTCAAGCATAATGAAAACCGAAGGAAGTAATTTGTTTCTGTCCTTTAGTAATTTATTTAAGAGACTGGCAGCCAAAGTCCGTCTGCAAATTTATCTCACTTTGTACAAATTGTGTTTATGTGTGCGTCGCTAATTACAATTTGACAGTAACAATGACGCTTTCATTATGAGCTCGCGACCCGGAACGCGATTCTCAAACTTTGAGTAACTATGTTTATATCTCCCACTTTAGTTTACAATATTAATTTACACAACTAGTCGATGCGCTCAGAGTTTTTAATTGGCCATTAAAAGAAACCTTTTAATCTCATTTTTTTTGTAAAACTAGGTGACAATTCCGGCCATTGGAATTCGCTAAAATTGCGAAACAACCTTTACATTGAAGGGAATCTGTTAGTTAGTAAAACAAATAGGTTTTTCAAGTTTCATAACTTATAGGGTTTTTTTTAAAATCAATCTGTACTATTATTATAAAGCGTAAACACACCCTTCTTTGTTACCTAAGATGTCAGCAATTACAGCATATTTTTGAATAATTATTTTTTTTAATAAAAAGGCCTACACTTATGTCACGCTTTAGGCAATATATTTTCACGCTATTAAACTTAGAGGTTAAATATTTTGGATAAAAACCCTAATGTGGGAAAGAGACCATAAGTTGCTGCTAACATCAAGGAAGCAAGACTGTCAAGGTTTGTCCTGTCATTTTGACATTTACTATTGATAATTTGACAAATATAAACAATAAAATAAAATTTTCACAATTTCATGCGGATGAAGCCGCACGGGAACAGCTAGTTATGTAATATAACCGTCTAAAACCAATATTAAGTTCCAATCAACACTTACAATATAATTTACTACTATTAATACGGAGAAGCAATATTACATTAACAGCACAGTGCTCTATTTCTGCACAAGACGTTTATGATTGGCAGCAATTTGGCTAACACAACTTAGTTAGTCGATAAACTAACAGCATTTCTATAGTAAATCATAAACTGATAGATTAATAAGCGGTTAGTTAGGAATCTAACACATTAAAATACAAAACAAATAGTTAGCAGACTTCAAACAGGAGGTTTTAAATTCGATCGGTTTTATTTTTCACTAATATTACCTGCGTCGTCTACACAATATTTAGAGAAGTAGCCTTATGCCCGTCTATGTCAGATACCTTTCAGTGAAAGTCCAGTCAAAATCAGCCCAGCCGTCTCGGAGATTACCCAAAACAAACGCGTCTTGCGGACAGACAGACAGACAAAAATTATTAATTCGTTTTCGTTAACAGAAACGCAAATGCATCATCTTCCCGAAATCTGAAATTTTCTTATGACATTACAAACAGACCCTCCAATTTTATTTTATATGTAGATAGAAGAAGATGAAATGGCAGTTGGTATGTGTTTTGATAGTGATATCGTTTACTTTTATTTATATTCATAAAATGTAACAGTTATTTTTCGTAAGTTTACAATTTTAACGTAAGAATAACAGGTTTTTAATTAAGCGAGCGCCTTTTGTAGATCCGAGCGTAATTAGCGATACAGCGCTCACCCCCGTAACAGAAAATGTTGTACAGTTAATTATAAACATGAAATTTGAGTACTGAATTTTGAATACAATAATATTGTATATTTTAGTTTAACTTCGTATGTTGATATATTTAATATGAATACCATGAATATAGCCTGATTAAAAATATAATAAACCTAACCATATTACGGAAAAATGTGTAAATTATAACGTACTTATCAACTTGTTCTTATCCCTTATGGAGGGTTGGCACAGTACGTGCTGCTCTTCCATACATCTCTATCAGCCGTCATATCTGAATCCACTCCTTTCTTAAGCATATCCTCTTTCACACAATCGATTCATACTTTCTTCGGTCTTCCTCTTCCTTTGTAGCCATCCACATTCATTCTTAACACTTTCTGGTTTATGTCCCCATCGTCTCGTCGCATAACATGTCCATACCACGATAACCTTTTACTTCTAAATTATAACATAAATATATGTGGAATAAAATAAATTTATGTACAGACTAAAAATGGTCAAGCTGTTTGAATAGAATAAACGAGTGTCAAATTCAATTTTATTTTTTTTCAAATGAAATTTTACGTGTGGCGCTTTTCACGTGGTTTGCAGTTAGCCAATTTTGTTCACGGCATAAGGGGAAGCGAAAAACCAAATTTTTACCAATTCTATAACTAGTAAATTGTAAGAACTAAAGTAACAAATCACATGAAAATTTTAACTCATTGAGAGATTTAATAATAATTGAAAGGAATTACAAGATTTGAAACAAAGATAAAAATCAACACCTAGAAAAAAAAAATATTTTAAATCTAATCTAGTCACTAAGTAGCACTTAAACGCTTAATGCTTAAACTGATCATTTTAGATAACTCTTGCTTATTCTGAGGGATTCCTTAATAATCAATTTTGAGTGTGTGAGCAATTTTTCATCATCATCCACTTGCCCTTATCCCTTATGGAGGATCGGCACAGTATGTGCTGCTCTTCCATACATCTCTATCAGCCGTCATATCTGAATCCACTCCTTAATCATATAATCTATGGGCAATTTATACCTTTTTATAAACATTAAAACATAAAAGAATTAAAAGATAAAATATCAAAGGAATAATAAGTACCTGCCAACTTATTTGCTAATTTATAAACACTCACAAATTCCCATCACCGCAAAAGGAAGCTTAGCGTTAATTAGAGATAAAAAAAAAACATAAAAAGCGGCCGCGCAATTAAAATCCGTTTCTCTTAACGGAAATGAAGACTCGTAAATAATTGAATGAGGTGTTTTAATTTTCCGAGTATTTTTAATTAAACGTATGACTGTAATAATCCCTTAAAGAAAATATTTATTTTAAGGACTACGTTCGTTTACGATTTAATATTATAATGGAATTCGTAGGAAGTTTGAGAATAGCCCCAATAGTAGAGAAGGTAAGGAGTAAAAGGTTAGCATGGTATGGGCATGTTATGAGTAGGGATGTATTGCATGTTACAAGGAGAACGTTAGTTATGAGTATGGAAGGGTACATCGGTATAGGTACTGTATGGATTGCGTAAAAAATGACATGATCAAAAAGGGAGTTATCTGAGATGACATATGATAGAGTTATGTCGAAGACAAAAACCTGTTGCGCCGACCCTACGGGATAAGGATAAGGAGAGAGATAATGATGACTGGAATTCGTATTTATATTTGGATGTTGCTGCCGAATCTTCGTAACTCCAGCTATTAAGTTATTATGCTTAAGTCTAGCAGGACCGTTTCGATACGTTCTAATAAAATGGTAGTGAATTCAGATATGACGGATGATAGAGATGTATTGAAGAATAGTACATACTGTCCCAACACTACGTAGGGACAACGGCAAACTGATGATGATGTTGGTGACGTTCTAAAGAGATCTCGGAACAATTTCTATTGTACTCGTGGTTGACCACTGAGGAAGTTTTAGTGGGTTAAACAGAAACACCATACACTTTTAAGTTAATTTACTTCCTAAATAATTATTTATGTATTTATTAAAAGACAAGTAAAATATAACTACGACTACTTAATAATAAGCTATGTTGAAATATAATTTTAGTTATGAAAGTAACATTAAAATTGTTAATTATGATTTTCACGAATCTACTTAAATTAAATTTCACTTAAATCGATTACGTTAACTTACAACAACTTATGAAATAATTATGAAATATATTTATTAATAAATATATATATTATATGAAATAAATAAAATTTTTACACGGTCCTTTACAAACATGCTTTTTCAGGCGCCACTCAAACAAAATCGAATACTCAGTAAGTACACTCAAACCTTTCATGCACAAAATCTAACATAGAGTAACTGGCGAACACTAGAATTATTTTTAAAATTGACTATATTCTACGTTAATACATAACACGTATTCTTGCTGATATTATAAATGCAAAACCTTGGATGGATGTTGGTTAGAATTTATAGCCTAAACGGCTAAACGGATTTCGATTAAATTTGACAAAAATGTAGAACATATTCTGAAAGAACAAATATTCAGCATATTTTTATTTATTCAACGCGAACGGAGTCGCGGGTGAAAGCTAGTTCTTAATAGTTAAGGTCTGAAAGTTGCCATGTAGACATTTTAATCTCTCCAAAATACTTATTTACTATCTTGCCTTTTTAGTACTTAAGGCGTTGTTTTTCCGTTTGAATACGCTGTAATTTTTGAAACCTTTCTATCAATTTATGCGTAAAATTTACAGCTCAATTTGGCAACTAGAGAAAGGCATGTAATAAAATAGTACATTACAATTTTATTGGCCACAGAATAGCAACTCAGCATGCATCTTCCGGCCGCATAAAGTTTTGTCATTAACTATATGTGGGTTAAATTTCATTGAGGAACAAACAAATAAAACTCTTCAATTACACGGTTGAATTAGTTTCTACATTTTAAATAGGTCAACAAAGAGAAAAACAACCATTGCATGATACTAATACAGTTGTAAAAGCAGTAACAGTGGTAGAGGCCGCTTTAACATCTTCGC
>NW_013525281.1:6283339-6304660 GCF_000836215.1 Papilio polytes
TCATCGTTATCATCACCATCATCACTCTAAGTCTTGTTCCACTCATGTGTGATGAGAGCAAAAGATTTCATAAACCTTAATGTTTTGAATTTAAAAAAAAACTAGTCAAATTATAAACTGTCTTAAATATATCGACTAAATGTAACATTGTATATTTCGTCATTTACATAGTCAGATTCTAATCGGATGAATTTTAATTTAACTAATTAATAACATTAAAAAACTGCAGATTTTTGTCTTGCACGTAAAATCTAAGAGCGTGCGCACAACTGAAACTCAACTATCTCACAACTGATTTTTAGTTGTGAAATGAAACAGTTGAATTGGCTGCGAAAGGATCGACAATCGCCAGTTATGCGATAGTTTAATCAAAGGTGTGCGCTTGCTCTTAAATGATATGAATAGAGTAGTCGTAATAAAACTAAAAAAAAAAAATTAAAAAGGTTTCGATAACGAAGCTTAAATGCAATCCTCTTAAGTTATTAATGTTTTCTTAACGAACCCAATCGCGAAAGTGCGCGCAGGTAAGTTCTTCATTGATCGCAATGAATGGAATGAAGTGAAAAAGCTTGCGATCAATATGACTCCTTTGAGAAATATCTGACTATAGAACAACAATGTTGATGAAATTTCCAAATATATTGGCTGAAAGGAACGTGAATTCGAATAAAATACTCGTAAACAAAATCTTAAAACATATTACAAAGCCGAAAACATATTAAAAGGGATGTAGGCATGCATCTTAAGCGCACACCTTTGACTAAATTATTGCACAATTATTTAGTCGCGCTTTGATTCCTATGAGCTTACATGGAGGTGCGCACACAACTCGATTCTAAGTTATGCAACTAGACAGTTGAATTGACTGCGAAACAATCGACAATCGCACAACAGTAATGCGTTTCTTTAGACAAATGTGTAAGCCCGCTCCTTATCCGCTTTATTTCTATCTTTAAATTTATACCGCGTTTATTTGTAAGGATGATAGTGTTATATTTTTCACATATTATATGTAGGTTTGTATATGTCTAAAAGTGTAAACCGATCGACCACTGTGTTATAATATTTTTGTATTCCCCTAGGTGTCATAAGAGTACCAGTTGGGTTTTTTTGCTTTTAATTCATTAAAACTGCTATAAACTGTATTTTAATTTCAAATTCAGTTCCGACAACGAATGTTAAACATGAAATTCTAAACGAAATTTGGGTACGTAACAAAAGTTAATGTTGTTGGCCCGCAGGTGGTCGAGTTACCAAAGTGAATTTTCAACTCGAGGTAAATTCGATACACGAGCTGCAAGCCATTGGGGGTAATGCATTTACGCGAGTGTGTATTTACTTGTTTTATTTACAAACTGATGATTCGATAGTTTTTACCACTTCATTGTAACTTTAATACTAACATCATCTTTTCCTTATTTAGGGTCGGCAGAATCTGTCATATATATCAGACTTTATAACAGAATTCACAACCTTATTACGCAAGTTGCATTTTTGTAATAGACCTACAAACTAGCAATAGACCTTGTGGTCAGTGACCACATCACCACTGATGTTATGTGGTCACTGACGCGTACCATCCTTTGACCACATCACCACTGATGTTATGTGGTCACTGACGCGTACCATCCTTTGACCACATCACCACATAACATCAGTTGTGATGTGGTCACTGACGCGTGCCATCCTTCGACCACATCACCACATAACATCAGTGGTGATGTGGTCGTAGGATGGTACGCGCTAGCTGAATAAATGCCCATTCACCCATCCACGTTTACGTTTTTATTTTATTCTTAAATAGTATATCATACAAATATTATAAATGCGAAACTTTAGATGGATAGATATTTCTTATTTTACATTTTTGACTTTGTAGTTTAAACGGCTGGACAGATTTCGATAAAACTTGGTATAGATTTAGAGAATAGCCTGCCAAGGATTCTTACTTTAAATTGTACGCGGACGGAGTCGTAGGCGAAGGCTAGTAAATAATAAAATATCTTTTTGTATTAATTAAAGTGAGAAATTGTAAAGTATGAGAAATACGATGTTTCTTTTTTATTTTATTGTAAAAATATACACTTCCTGGTGCGCAATTAGCATTTTATAATAGAGTGGTCGGAGTGGTGTAAAGCAGAGTGCAAATATAATCTCCATTAAAAGATTTTGTTCCTTTTGAAGTTGTGTGTCGGAGTCTTTCCAAGTTGTGTAAAGTAAGAGACGTGTTAACTTTAATTCTAATTTATTAGTGTGTATAAAATAAAAAGTATTATCAGCCATTTCAAATTACTTTTTAATGTTTTTTTCATTTCAGTTTGACATTTTAACAAACACAAATATACTTAACTTACTAACATTGTAAATGCGAAAGTTTAGATGGATGGATGAATGTTTGTTTGAGTTTGTAGCCTCAATGGCTTAACGGATATCGATAAAATTTAGCATAGATATAGACAATGTCTTGGAAGAGTACATAGGCTATTCACTTTTTTTTAATTAAACGTGGACGGAGTCACGGGGGAAAGCTAGTTACTATTTTTATTAATTCTACGCACGAAGTCGCTGGCCATAAATAATTAAGCGGCATTAAGTAAACACATACATATTTACACTGTATTCTAAAACACATTATCAGATGAATCTCAAAAGAACAAACTGTTCAATACAATTTTTCTACGAAATTCCCTAGAAAGTTCTCGAAACGTTTTAGAATATTATTTTGTTCAATCAGGCGTCAACATTGTCGTGTCCCCTGACATATGAGCAATCTACGAAATGAGGGATCGCTTCATAAATAAGACGTTAAGCTTACACTGATATATTTTTACTATTATATTAAATTGTCGCGATAAATTCGAGGTTATGTAATCTTTATTTCTATAGTAATATAATAAACCGTAAACACACACTACTTCGTGTACTCCACGAAGTAGTGTGCTCTGATGTCAGCAATCACAGCATAATTATAAATAATTTATTGTTTAATAAAAAGCCCTACACTTACTACACGCTTTAGGCTATATTTTTTCATGCTATTAACCGGTAAATAAATCGGAAAAAACCTCAATGTGTAAAGGGACCATAAACTACAAGCTGCCAACATTAAGGAAGCAAGGTTATTATGGTAACGATATTTTTGACATTTGCAATTTGACAAACGTAAACAATAAAAATAAAAAAAAACATACAGACGAATTGAGTACCTCCTTCTTTTGGGAAGTCGGTCAAAAATAAAGCAAGGGAATAGCTAGTTGATGAAATAGAATACTTGAATTGTTTGTTTACGTGTCTTTTTTAATCAAATGTAATGTTTTTGTAGGTCCAATTCTTATCAAAGATCATTCAATCACGGAGACATGTTTAAATTGTCATTTGACAGCTGTCTCGTTGTTGTCATTGATGTCATCGAGAGTAAAGGTTAGTTTACACTGCTGTTATTGTACACATGACAGCGCATTAATTAGGCATTGTTGTGTACAATGAAGTTACACCGTTATATGTAATAGTAATCATACTAATATTATAATTGCGAAAGTTTAGATGGATGGATCCTTCCAGAATGTTTGTTAGAGTTTGTAGCCAAAACGGCTGAACGGATTTCGATTAAATTTAGCATAGATGTAGGGGATAGTCTGGAAGGTCACATAGGCTACTTAATTTAGTTTTTTTAATCCAAGCTTACGGAGTCGCGGGTGACAGCTAGTTATCGATAAAAAATTACGATGAAATAAGATGTATCAACTTATATGACATTCTGTAAGGTAATTTTTGCATTAGAATTGGCGTCTCTACAAAAGATGCATCTGTTATTTATATTTTAACTTATGTAATGAACAATTAAGTATGTAATTTTTATTGAATTCCATGCTTAATGTTAACTTCAATCATTCCACCGGAAATAACATGCTGACAATTTAATAATATTTAACATAATGTAAATGATATGAATTTTAATTTATAAACTGAATCAACTTTATTATGCACTCATTAATTAATCAGATCATAAAACAAATGAATTTCGTCAGTTTTATAAACAGAATATTTCAAATTAAAATGTTATTTTGAGCGTTGATTACATTTAAAGTACATTATTATGTCTCTATGGTCATGTTTTAATTTTTGGTTCAATTTTATATGAAAGTACAATCGGGGAAACTGGCGGTGTATCTTAATACCTTTAACTTTTAAAATGTGTTTGTACGAAAAAAGTATTTAGTGGTTCACGTTTAATTTAATTTTAGTAACCGACTTCCAAAAATAAGGAGGTACTCAATTCGGCTGTATGTTTTTTAATGTGTGTTACGGCATAACTCTGCTCCAAGTGGAGTGATTTTGATAATTCTATTTTTATCCGAAAGGTAGTGCTTGCATGTAGGTCCAATTTTTTTGTTTAATTTTTATTATCGCTTCGTTAACGTCATTCACTGATATATATTATTTGTAGGAGGTTTGTCTCAGGCAATTATTCCAAAACTGGAACACAGCAGATTTCCACGACTGTACAATAAAAATACGCATACATTACTTAACCCTTGGAAACTATAGCCTTTTAGTATTTTTTTAACTTCAATTTCTCACATCGAATGCTTTACCAAGTAATGTTTTTACTAAAATATTTTTCCAGTTGAAATATTTTACGTCATGTACTTTTCGTTGGAACTGTATTTTAAATAAATGCTCGTACTGAGTCTACGATTGGGCCATTTTTAAAGCAATTTCGTTTCAGTGTTTGTGATTTATCTTTTGAAAAATCACGTTTTCGTTTTGTACAATTTAAGCTTATATATTTATTTCAATTACATTCAATGTTGGTTGTCATATTATACGAGTATGTATGATTTAATCGAATTAGATTACGAAAATGCCTTAATTTATTAGAAAAAGACACTAATGTAATATTGTGTGATAAAATATTATCTAAATTCCAGTGAACTTTTCACTAAGTGCCAAATATTGTATTGTAGACTATTCATTTAACGAAGTGCTAGTATTCTCTTGCGATTCCCAATATTTCAAAACTATTCAATCTAAGAAATTCTAAAATTTCGCATAGCTAAATATTTTAACATTTCAAATTCTTTCGTTTTACAATCTAAAACTAAAATTCACTATTTTCACAGTTATATTAAATAATTAAATAAAAATGCTTTTACTCTTAAAATCTACCACAAAATATGAACTTAGGTGACACTAACCATTTTTTCAAACGAGATTTAAAAACGGGATTGTTTTGTAAAATGGTCGTAAGTAACTTAAACACTAAATGAGTAGGACAGTTAATGATCGATATTGTCAGAAATGAAGTGTACATTTGAACAGCAAATTTCAATCGACACCCGTCACCCACAGAGCGCCCTAATTTACAGTTGAGGTTGTTGCGGCGTACAACTGTACACCAATTACCCAACATTCTGATATAACGGTAATTGAAGTATCAATAGCCTAATGGTTAAAACTACAGACCAATGATCATGTAATCGTGGGTTCGAATCGAAAAAAATCATTGGTTATCAGCTTGATTTACGATTTAATTCAGTATTATAATCCTGTATCTGTGAATTCAATTCGAGCAGGTGCACACCTTAGACTAAACTATCGCACAACTATTGTGCGATTGTCGATTGTTTCGCAGCCCATTTAACTGTTTAGTTGCACAACTAAAAATCGAGTAGTGAGCACCTCCATATAAGCTCTGTACTTGTAGAAGACTGTGTAGAAATGGACTGCCCTAAGACTAAGTTCGGATTTTCCAGGCTTCTTCCGTCACTTTCTAGTAAATAGCAAGGTTCCCCATTGACGAATACATTATCATAAGTTCATAGGAATTAAAGTGAAACTGAACAGTTGTGCGATAGTTTAGTTTCTGATGTCTGCACGCTTTTAGTTGATATGTTTTACGTTTATCACATTAATAACATAATATTGCTTTATCCGCGAGCCGCAAATTGCTGAAGACGACCAGTTGTTTGACTCTCAAAACGTAAATTGGCAAAAATCCACACTGCTGTGTGTAATTTCCTTTCGCTGCCAAATTGAGCCGTAAATTTTCGTTACTTGCACTCGACTTGGGCAATTACGCGGGTCTTTAAAATTCTTTTGACATAATAAAAATAAGTAAAAGCCCAATTTACACCGGTATTAAGTAATAATTTAGTGTTACTTTTATCTAAAAGTACACGAGATCTTACTAGCTTTGAATTTATGTCGTAATAAAAATATACTTAATACATTTTTTAATAATGTTTTCTTGGCCTTGTAAAATCCAGAACATGTAAAAATCTATTTTCTAAGTATCAAGACCGTGTATTAGAACAAAAACCTAATTATCAACACTGAAAGACATCGAATGTATATTACACTAATATTTAGTTAATTAAAGTAATATTGAAAAGAAAATATTTCCAATTAACTTGTATCGCGTTGAAACATTCTTAACATCGTTTAGTAAATTGATTTAGTATCGAGGGATGGGACCAGTCTTGTCGCATGATTGAAGAATAAAATAACTCGAAAACGTTGATAGCAAAATAATAACTACTAGCTGTTCCCGTGCGACTTCATCCCCATAATATTATGAAAATTTTATTTTATTGTTTACATGTGTCAAATTATTAATTGCAAATGTCAAAATGACATGGTATCGCAAACCATGGCAACCTTGCTTCCTTGATGTTGGCAGCAACTTATGGTATCTTTCCCACATTAGGGTTTTTATCCAAAATACTAAATATTATTAAACCCTTTAATTTAATGGCGTGAAAATATATAGCCTAAAGCGTGACATAAGTGTAGGGCTATTTATTAAAAAAAAGAATTAGTTATTCAAAAATATGCTGTAATCGCTGACATCTTAGGCAACAAAGAAGTGTGTGTTTACGCTTTATTATAATTGTATAGATTAATGCATATAACAATGTAACAGAAATCAATTTAATTATAGCTTAAGATGCTATTGAAAATTACTATTTTATTTACACGAAGCTAACAATATTTCGGCCGCATTAAAAAAAAACATTTAATTCACACTACGAGATTTACTACGAGATTTTCAGCTGTTAGAGTTCAAAATCATTGATAAAAATCACAAATTTAACCAATTTTGGTGTCGGAAAATAGCTGGTTAACACACTTTTTCTTTTTTTTATCGATTAATGAAAGAATCGAATAAGCTAAGCTAGGTTAGTTTACTCGGTTCGTTAGTCATAAACCAGGCAACCAACGTGGTCGGATGTAATTCTCTTCTGTTGCCAAATCGAGCAGTAAATATTGGACAGTCGGCAATCAATTACCGCAACTGGGTGTTACTGTTTAAATGTTTATTTTATTCAATAAACATGATTAATATGAATGAATAGCTTTCGCCCGCGACTCCGTCAATTTGGATTAAAAAAAACTTAGCACGTAGCTTATATGTTCTTCCAGACTATCCTCTACATGTCAAATTTCATCGAGATCCGTTCAGCAGTTTAGGTTATAAACTCTAACGAACATCCATCTAAACTTTCGCATTTATACAATTAGTAAGATATGATGTACGTGAGTGTTAACTGAGAGACTTCAGATTATCTTTACTCTGGAGATATGTACTTCATTTCTCCTAAATGTGTTCTAAGCCTTTTTGTTAACCTCAAATATCAATCCATTTTACGAAAGCCGAAGCTGGGAAATAAATTGAATTTAAATATATGGGAGCCTCATTCAGTACTGTTTTTGTAATTACTTCTTATTTCTTACTAATATTATAATGCGAAAGTTTAGATGGATGTTTCTTAGAGTTTGTAGCCTAAACTGCTGAATGTACTTCGACGAAATTCGGCACTGATTAGAACAAAGTCTGGCAGAACACATAAACTGCTTTTGTTTTTTTGAATGCCACGCGAACAAAGTCGCAGTCGCAAGCCAGTTTATGATTTTACGCTGTATTTATGTTTTTACAATTAATACATTGCGTAGACGTACAGCAATCAGTGTCGAAATTGGATTATCCGTCAAAGGCCTTTGCTAATGATTCGAATGAAATCTCCGTAAACGAACGTAGTCCGACAAAACCTTGTTTTTTTAAATGACGTAACAAACTTAACAAAAGACTTATTTCGTAAGTTACTTATGTTCGGATATTTTTGGTTTTAATCTTACTTATGTTTGAAATGCTGTTTGTTAGAGTTTATAGCCTAAACTAGTGAACGGATCTTAATGATATTTTGCATAGATGTTGCGGACAGTCTGGAAGAACACATAGGCTACATGCTTTTGTATTTTTTTTTATTTCACGCAGACGATGTCTCGGGCGAAAGCTGGTAAATTAAGTAAATGAGAAAATTGTGTGTTTGGTTTTGGTTTAAAGATGTTTATTCTCAAAAAAAAACACAATGTTTCGCTTACAATGAGAATATATACAATGTTATTATTAGCTTGCGGGTAAGTATATGTAGAAACACAGTTTAAAATTGTAATATGAATAACTTCGCATTGGTTCTATACAATTCTTTTTTATTAATTTAATCTTCATTGCCATTGCTAGTGTTATTCAAATGCAAAATTTATTCTCATCACTAAAGCAAATTCATTCAAAGTCAATTTTCAGTTAAATTTACGAATTTGTCTGTAGAACTTTAATCCGATAATCCGATTCGATCGTGCTCTTGTTTCGTCCACTCAGAAATTCAACTCCTGTGCGTCATTCATTCGATCTTTTGTCTCAATTGAACACCAACTAAGTGGAAATTGTCACCCAATATACATTCTTATAATCTTACTAATATTATAAATGCAAAAGTTTAGATGGATGGATGGATGGCTGGATGGCTGGATGTTTGTTAGAGTTTGTAGCCTAAACGGTTGAACGGATCTCCATGAAATTTTGCATAGGTTTAGAGCATAGTCTGGAAGAACACATAGGCTACTTTTTATCCCGGGAATAGTTGTGGTTCCCGTGGGAATTATTAATTTAGTTTTTTAATGTTTACTCGATTATTCTGCAACGGTTCAACATATCTTATTGAAATTTGGCACAGATATAAAACAAAGTCTGGAGTACATATGGAATAAGCTTCATCTCCGAGAAATGTCCGGTTCCCGAGGGATACGTAGCTTTTTGTAATTTATGTAGTTTGTATGTTTTCTAATACCACGCGGACGAAGTCGCAGGCAACAGCTCGTTATTTATAAGCTTTTTTTACAAATGTATTATAATAGCTCTCGCCTACGACTTAGTTCGTGTGTAATTATAAAAACAACGAAAGTAAGTAGCCTATGTCGTTCCAGACTATCATCTACGTTTTTTCCAAACTTAATCGAGATCCGTTCAGCAGTTGAAACATCCATACATTTCAATGCAATGCAATGCAAAACATTTATAATATTAGTAAAATTATTGACGACTTTATTTATATGATTATAATAGTGCTGTAATAGTGTAATATAAATAAATCACCTTGTTATAAACAAAATAAAAAACGTTATTCAAAGGTCATTTCTAGCAGTTTCAGTTACTTTAAAATTCATTACTTACAAGTTTGACGTCTCTACCAACAGCTCTAGGCCACAAGCGTTGTTACATTAAGCATTCTAAGAGGCAATTCCAGGTCGTATTGTGAAGTTAAAATTTAGTATTAATTTTTAAATAAAATTTCTGTATAAAGTGATCGGCCGTTTAAAAACAAATCCCTACGTATTTAAGCAAATAAAAGTTGACTTTAATTAATTATACGAATGGAAAATCTCTTGGCAGAGCTCCGTCGGATTACAATTCGTACTTTCATTAGTTAAGAGCCTCTTTTGAATTTCTTCTGTCAGTATTTTACTTGCTATGTTTCAAAGTTTATAAGAGAATTTATAATCGAATCCGGTTTTCTTTTATATCTTTTGAATTTATGATGATTTCATTCTTTAGTTAGTTGATTTAAAGAAATGAATTTGCTTGGAGTTAAACTAAAAAATGTTGCATGAATTGTTGCATTTCTTGCTTTGAAAATACTGATTTGAGTAGTTTAATTTTGAATTAGGTTTTAACTCAAAACCATTCTATCTATTTCTTTCAGGTACTATCACACTCAGAATTATACACTTAATTGTTTTTCTTAGTATTGATTTACCATAGCTTAATACGTAATGCTTTTTAACTGTCTCCAACGTTTGTGGTAAATTCATTTTAAATCAATTGAAATCAGGTCAAATTCCGCAAATATCGAAGCAAAATTGGCTCAAGGACGAATACTGGTGTACCAAATTCGATAACAGTTCGTTGCAGACAGTGTTTTATTACTCACGGGGTCAATTTTTCATAAAAAGTAGGGAATCATTAAAATTTACTTGTTTTCTTTTTAAAAACATAGATGGCTCTGAATCAAATTTTTGCAGGTTATTTTGGACAAAATTGTTTATCGATCTCGGAGCCTAAGAATTCCAATCACATTCATTCTTTTACGATAAAATACGATTATCGATATTTTTTCTAAAGCGTGTCTATACAACAACAAACTTTTGTAATATTTGTTGCCTTGGAAATGTGCTTTAAAAATTAAATTAAAAAAACTTTAACTAACAATATTAAATTTGAATAATAATATTTTTTAATACCAGAGAATATTTGTACGTGCTTTGTAATGCATTGTTATGGTTGTAAAATATTTGGTTAGTTTTTCGAACAGTTTTCATTAGTTACCGCAAGCTGGAAGCCGGGAAAGCCTCTTCAGTGTTCATTATGTCGGATAAACAAAGAAAGGCGGCTTCCATGCCAATATAGCTTTTAGGAATTCCTAGATGAATAGAAGCCTAGTGGAGCTGCAATGTAAGCGCTGCATTGCAAACTTGTAGTAAGAGCCATAAGATTAAAAAGAAAGTAAAAAAAAAAAACAGGTACTACTAATTTTATCCATATAACTAAGGCGAAAATAACTGTTTTCCCTTTTTCTCCATTTATACCTACAAATTTATAGATATTTCGTAAAATTATCTACAGTAATGAATATTATAAAAAGTAATTATTTTTATTTTTGTATCTATTGAGGTAATTTAAAAAATCGATTTCAACATTCCTTTCACCATTAAAAAGCTACGTTATTACTTAGTACCATTAGCTATGTTTTTTATTTAGGTATATTTCAGATGTACATTATTCTGCTAACCCTAGCGAAGCCGGATTGTCCGTTATATTATTAAAGTTACTATTTGACCATAAGAAACTCCATAATAACGCTAAAACCTAGCATATGTTGCGGTAATAAAAAAACAAAATATACACCATTTTCGTTTCGATGTTATAACGCAAGTTGTGATTATCCGTTTTCTAGGAATTGTGTCACACGTTGCTTGAAGAATACTTTTATTTGGTTGTATTTTTTATAATATTAACTGTATTTTATTTAAATGTTTTCGTATGAAAGAGGATATGCTAAGAATTAATTCAAACATAACTGATTAAGATAAAGATGAATGAAAGAGTAAGGAAAGGAGTGTTGTTTGTTGTATTTATTTAAGAACGCCCGCACACCTTTGACAAAACTATCTCACAGCTGTGTAGTCGCGTTTTGATTCCTAAGACCTCAGATGGAGATGCGAATACTATTCGAATTAGTTGTGCAATTAACCAATTGGATTGGCTGCGAAACAAACTCCAAATCTTACTAACATTGTGTATGCGAATTGGAGTCTATAGCCTAAACTGCTGAACGGATCTTGTTAAAGATTGGCACAGACATATAACATAGTCTGTAACGACACACCGACTACTAACTAAGTTTTTTTTTTAATTCCACGCGGACAGATGCGAGGGCGATAACATTATAAATAAAAAATACACAACAGAAATGTCATAGAACTACTCATAATTCTTTACTCTCGAGTGAGTAATTTAACGATCAATTTAAATACGAGCAGATTATTCTCGTTGTCTGAGACGCTAATTAAAATCTGCATTTCGTTTGTTGCGCAGCTGTTCATCCAACTGATAAAGTGGCTTATGTACTAAAGGACTACTCTCACACACAAAGAACATAAGAACTCCTAACAAAGTATATTCATTACGTAAAACGATTTAATGTTTTCAATTAAATGCGTTTAGAACAACGAAATAACTTAAATAAACAACAATATTTATAATTAATTTTGATAAAAATTTACAAGCAAATTACCACATTAATCCACATGACTTATGTCGAATAATAAAGGTCTATTACTTGATAAAAATAATGTTAATAAAATTATTTAATGTTTTCTTTTAGCGAATTCTAGATTAATTACGTTTAACTTTAATTTATAGCAGTTTAGTTTTCATTTCGATGACAATACAAAGTGCATTCATAATAATTAAATCCTTTGTACAAGAACTTTAATAAATTATGTGCTTGCATAGCGCTTTCCAGCTGCCCCACTGTTGATTTATGACATATTCGGTTCGACTCTATTTTTTTATATTAAAACAAACCCAATATTCTAAAACAATGAGTAATGTTTGTTATTCAATTATTTTTACAGATGTCTTCAAAAAGTCATTATATTAAAAAAAATTGTAAAAATTGTAGTCAGCGCCATCTATTATTGTAAAAATAGTTAATTTCAACAAAAAGGTCAAAAAAATATTTTATTATATAATTGTTTAAATAAGAAAATTTTAAAAATACTACATTTGGTCGTTATGTCCGCGCGAAATGAAAAAAAATGTTTTGTAAAGGTGAAAGAATTTTTAAAATTGGCCGACTAGTTTTTGAGTTATTTCAATATTTAAAAAATACAAATATTTTACATTTACATTATTACTAAACGTATGTTTGTATCTATTTAAAACATGTTATGAGGCACTGATGTATTGTAAAGTTCAACTAAAACGTATTTCATACGAAAAACTCCATAATCCTTTGTTATGAGAAAATTTTTATCCCAAACACGAACAAACTTTTAAGCTGTTTGTTAGTTGGCTGTTAGTGGGCATTAGTCTCTATTATGTAAGTTGCTTTTTGTTTTGCTTTATGTAGGACTTTGTTACATGACGTAAGAGCCCTCTAGTGTAATTTAAATACATTTTCAAAGCTTATAGACCTTATAATTAAAAGAGAATGCATAATGAGACAATTGCTAGCGAAACTAAACCTCACCTTTGTTAAAATGTTGTGTAGTTTTTTATGTTCTTTCTTAAAGTAAACATAATGGTATTAGATAATGTTACCAGTAAGTTTTTTTTTTTATAATATAAGGTGGCAAACAAGCAAGTGACCACCCGAATCCGCCAAAATGGCGAATGACCGCTGCACTTAGACATCCGCAATTGCAGATGCGTTACCTACCCTTATCCGAAGGAGGAGGAGACTCACATAAAGAGGATATTTCTCCTTCCTAAGCATCTCCTCCAATGTCAAATCCATTTCCCCTTCCCATCCTCTTCTTATGAGAAAAGAGTGGTAAGGAGTAATTAAATGAATAATTAGGCCTCCGGCACCACACTCATCAGACGAAACACGGAATTACTTCCACTTCACGCCTGTTTTCTGTGTGGTCGTGGTATTACACCAGGCGTGCCGGCCCATTTGTGCTAAGATGTTAAAGCGGGCACTACCACTGTAAAGTGTTCTTTAGATTTTTCAACGTTTCGTCGTTTGAGTAACACCAACATATTCAAACTAATTAAAATCCTATCTTCTATCCTGTGTCTACTATACACCAATTTATATTTTGACTAAAGTATCGCACAACTTTAGTCGCTTTGATTCCTATGCTTATATGGAGATGAGCACACTACTCGATTTTTCGTTGTGCAAATAAACAGTTGAACTGGTTGTGAAACAATCGACAATCTTAATAATGCAATAGTTTATAGGCGCGGTCTAAAATTTGCCATTTAAACTCATTCTAATTTTAGTTGGATAGTTGCAAGATATTACTGGAACTTGGTTGAAACCTTTAGTAAAACATACGTTCTCAAGAGCTTTTATTTTTAATCAAGTGAAATCTTGTTAGTTGCTGACGTTTTGCAAATGGCTAGTTCTTGCCGTGGAGTGGCCGCCGGCGTAAATGAATTACACCCATCGCGTACGGAGCAAACATAAATCACGTGCGAATGTGCTCTGTGTTATGCAGTGCTATGAATATTATGTTAAACTTTGCAGAAAATTTTGAGTTATACTCGTATTATAAAAATTGTATACCATATATACGAAGACTCTGATACTATAAAAATGACGTCACTGTAAGATAAGGGTACAAAATCCGATATTTCCATCACATTTTACACATTGGATTGTTATTAGACAATTTACAATTTGGTGGGACAGGCCCTATGTCTTTCACATATAATAAAAGTAATGTTTTTCACATAGTAATTATCAAGCAAACTATTAGCCTTTCATTGTCAGTTCTCTCTTAGTAATATTTTAAAAGCGTGCGCATACCTTAGACTACACTATCGCACGACCGTTTACCCTCGCTTTGATTCCTATATCCTTTTGTGGAAGACGCACACTACTTGATTTTAGATGCAACTAAACAGTTGAATTTGATGTGAAACAATCGACAATCGCACACAGTTGTCATATAATTTAGTCAAAGGTGTATGCCTACTGTAAGAGTCCAAGATTTAACTGAAAGGAAACCTATTATAGTTAAGAAAATAAGAGTAGTTGTTTATTAGCTCCTGTTAAAATATTAATTTTCTTGACTTAATTATTTCATATAGATCACGTAACTTTTTACAACGAATATTTTACATACAAATTAATAGTTACTTATCTTGCTTAGTATTTAATAGTTTACTTTGAAAACCTGGAATTATTATGATGTGTAATATATGGGGAGTACTGTATTGTTCACGATGTAACGCTGGTCGTTGCAGCACAACTTTAAACTAAGTTTGACTTGAGTTAAATTGCTTGCTCCGCGTACTCGGTCGCAGTCAAATATTTGTTATGTTTGTTATTTACACTAAATGTCAAACCATTTATATATACTTGTTTTATATACAATATTGCGGCATGTAATACATAACGTACTGAAAGATGCCAGGAAAATCTTCCTACCAACATGTAAAAAGCATTTAAAACGATGCAGTAGTTCAGGAATACATTTAGAGGTAACAGAAATCCACATTTTGGTCTTACTAATATTATAATGCAAAAGTTTAGATGGATGTTTATTAGAATTTGTAGCCTAAACTGCTGAACGGATCTCGATGAAATTTAGCGTAGATAAAAAGTTGAACAGTTAGTTTATATAATTAAAAATGTGTATTTGGTAATCTTTGAAAAATTCATGTGGAATTTTTAAAATAAAAATAAATAAGAGATTTTTGTCAGCGGAGTAAGATTTTAAAATGCAAGAGCTCGTCAGTCGAGCGAATCCATTCACTAGATCCCGGGATAAAGCTTTGAGCACTGCTGAAGTATCAGACCCGTCATTGGAAGAACGAATGAACATACTGATATTGTACAGTTATTTTTACTCACGTTAATAAATGTAACATGTATATCCCTACTAATGTAGGGAAAGATCACAGAGACCATAAACAATTTATATATCTCTTGCTTCGTCTTTAATTTTCAATAGAACAAACAACGGTGTTGGAGGATCACCACGTCTTTGGATAGATTTGTATTTGGGTCGGACAGCGAGTAGGGGCTAAAGGAGACGGTAAGGTTCGGAAAAGTTCCCGAAGCGGATACTTACGGGACTTACCTGATTGTTCTGTGCGCGTATTTGGTTGTCTTGCTGCACTGTTTGTTCATTCACTGCGATCTCACTGCCTTTCCGTTCCAAAAGACGAAGAAAGAACGGAGGAGGATAAACTGTGACAAAGGTTCGAAGAAGGTCGGTTGGGATAATAAACATGAGGAAAACGGTGACGATACAGAACAACGATGTTAAAATTGCTGTCGCTTTTTTTTAAGAAAATTACAAAGATAAGATAAGTTTTTGAGTTTTTCATCAGTGATATGCCAGTTATTTGCCAACTCTTTAGTTCCTAATTATAAAGTGACCTTTTAGTTCTAGGGTGATTGTCAATTTACCCCGTCCTTCGTGTAATTAATCTATTGCTTTTTGCCTTTCAATATAATAAAATAATTGAAGTATATACTAATCTATATCAATATGTCTATTGAAGTAAAAAATTCTGACGCATAAATATATTTTACTATCCGATTGAGCACACATAGCGATTAAAGTGTCCAGCAGTTTCGAAGTAAATCTTTCTCCTATCCACTTTAAATTCCAGACAAGATTTATGTAACGTTTGATGGTCCACATGTCGTGTCTCGTATAAATGAAATTCAGAAAATTAAAATTCAAACTAAAAATCAAAAATTTTGCTCCTCACTTATAAGAGGATAAGAAAGTATCAAATAGATAAAAGAATCTGTTCACAATAGACGTCAGAAAGAAGTAAAGCAAATAAAATTGTAAAGAATAGTGAACCGGTAAAAAGAACATCGTGAACTCCGAGGTGAATTTACGTCGCATCTCAACCACTTTGTCACAAAGTTAAACACTTAATTTAAAATTCAACGCTCGATGTTATTTCTTAACAGAAAACTATAATATTCTTTCAAATTTCGTTACATTAATTTGTGGTTACTCGCGACTTCGGCAGCGAAGAATTAATATATTCCTGCGTGTATCGTCTTTCAGATCTAAGTTGTAAAAATCGTTCCTACCGTACCGGTAATTACCCGAAACAAACGCGTACAGACAGACAAGAATTTTAAAAATTGAATTTTCATATTAGCAACACAAATGCATCGCATAGGATGTGTTTTTTATCACAATGGTACAGGTGCTCCAAACCAAAGTTCTAAATTTATTGATTAGGAAGGATAATTCCCGTCAAACCTAACATTATATTCATCAAAAATCGTCTACGTCTAAATATTCAAAAACAAAACAAACAGGATGCCACGAAAGATACGTTTTTTAATACTCTAAAAGAAGCTGAAAGTACGTACTCACCGCTAATTACGACCCATTTAACTCACCGTGGCTTTCATTCTACAAAATGCAGGCACCTCAGAGTTTTTCGTTCGCTCATACATACGTTGGCTTGCAGTCTACAAATAGTCTAAAAAAAGCACTGCGGTACATTGAATATATAACTTTACATTCGAAACTCCTAAAAAATCGAATAACTATTAATAATCAAGAAGCCCAAATGTTTTGCACCCCTGACAGTCAAAGAAACAAGCGTATCGAATAACACTCGCCGAAATCAGTTCATTCTTTAGTCGTTTAAACTATTTGAGGCACTGACAACTGTCAATGGACAGGTTACAAGTGGTTGCTATTTGGTTAACACCATTTTGGCGCTGTCAGTACCTGTTGCTGGCGATGGTGACAATGATACTAATAATAGTTGTCATTAACATGAAGAGGCTATCTGTTTTTATAGATCAGTGACAGTCACAACTAAATTACCATACGTACAAACCCACACACACACGGAAAACAATACCCTCTTCTCAGTCAGGTAATAAAGAACTTTTTGTTTCAATATTAAAGCATATGTAAACATTACCATGAGACATGACAAGGAAGTCGTGGTTCGTGGTCACATAATTTATTTAATGTCTCTTTGCTGACGGCTGCGGAGTGAGCGTAATGGAATGATAATGTTAAAACAAAAAGCTATTACGAGCAACACTGTGATAAAGTAACGTATTTTATATTGAGGGAGATGAACGATTCGGAGGTTCAAATGATGTTTAGCGACTTGTATTTAAATAGATATGCATAACAATTAGTTTAATTGCGAATACCAGTATCGTGCAAAATATAAGAAAACTACAGGTGAGAAAAAATGGTGAAGGGAAAGAATAAACAAAATACTCGTACACTTGATAAACTTGCAAACTATTAAAAATATATTAGTTACGTCTACTCAAAAAATACGTCTGTAGCTGCAATTTGAAGGATTAAAGTCTTTATGACCTCTAAAATATTAATTAAATTGGTTAAAATATATTTGAATTTATCATGAAACGATGTAAAGAAAGAAATACCACAATATCTATAATTCACGAATTCCGGAGCTGTAGCGTAAGAGAATTTACAATGTGAAATAATTCCCAACGCTGTAACAGTGACAAATGAGATTTGTACAATGCGAGAGCGATTGCTTCAAATGCTCTGGACAATTTATACGGCTGTGAATTTTGTCACAGTTAAATGGACAGAAATGTTACGAATACACATATCGAGGAAATATCGACCTAATTTGAGGGACGAATAGGATGGGGAAATATTCTCTTTATGCTTCTCCTCCGTCCATTAAGGGAACGCATCTGCAATTGTGGATGTCTATGATGCGGTGGCTTCTACATTTTGGCAGAATCAGTTAGCTGCTTGGTCGTTTACATTATTGAAAAAACCATGAAACTATGGACTGATTAGTTCCAAGCTGAAGTCTCGTCCCTAAGTTAATTACACTGAAGGCACAATAGTAACATTTATAGCTCCGGTGACTGGATTTCTAAGAACAGTTGCCCAGTTAGTCTATAGAGTCTAGACGAGCGATGCTTGTATAGACTAACTAGGAAACTGCATCGTATAACATTAGGAAACAACTACAAGTGGTGATAGTAGATGATACTAGGTTTTGTAGGTGATCGGGAACATCAAATTGAAAGAAATTCGTAAAGTTCTGGAATCTAATGTTCGTAAGATACAGGTTTTTTCCCATGATTGGATTGTTTTAACTCCTGATACACAACTCCCGGCACAGTTGAATGCGCCATGTTCGCAGGCTGAGTGAAGCGGTAGTGTGAAAAAAATCTAGATTCTTTTCTTGGGAAGATTAACTTCTTTAAATGTGTTTAATTTTTCATCATCTCCTTATCTTAGTCTATCAGTCTTCAATTCGAAGTTACTTTACTTCTTACACTTAATATTTTTTTTTACATGCGTTGACATACTTCCTTCACTCTTCGTTAACCCTTGTAGCCATACATACATTTCCTTCACACTGTTGTTTATTGAAATTAAACAATAAATTTATTACGACACCATATTTATTTTTATAAAGTAATTGAAATTGTTCTTTATAAAATATTTGTTTTGAACACATGTGCAGAATTTATTGCCGTGTGAATTGTTTGCGTGCTGCAGCCAACTTTATTAATTTATCAATTTTATTCTGTTTCTGTCTTTGATATACAACTTTGCTTTTATATATTTAACATGTCAATTTTTTTTACTAGAATGTGTAAAATTAATAATTGTAATATTTAAAAGTAAGAATCACAGCGTTGATTTATTAATATTTTTTAATACTTGACCTCTTTCGATCACCTTTTTGCTAACACTAGGTGTTGTCGCGATACCGTCTGCAAAAATTAGCAGCCCGTGGCCTTCAAGACATTGTCAAAATCTTTGCCAAATTTCATAGAGATGAATTCAACCGTTTAGGAGACACCTTCTAACAAACATTTATCTAACCGTAATTTTTTTTTTATTGTCATTTTTTTATCTTTTTACCTTTAACATGTTAATAATTCGCAGTTTGTTTTATTAATCCTCATTCGATAAATTGTGTTCAGTAGATTGAAATCAAATGTTACTTTTCTCTACGGACGTGTACTGAGAATGGAGCTCGCTTCGGTATTAAAAATTAAAAGATTCGAGCTGCGCTAAGTGGTTTTTTTTACAAAATGTAGTACTCCCTGATTACGAGAGATGTTTGTAGTGATGAATAAAACAGTGCGCTCGGTTTTAGTACTCTAGATTTTTTTTTGAAAAGATAGAGTATTTTCGAATGAAAAGCCAAACGTTGTAAATTTTTTTTTGAAATAAGTTACAACGAAAATGTATTATGTTTATGTGTCTTTTAACCAAAACGGTATAAATTGATTTTTAAAGCTGTAATTGTAACGAAATTTCTTACCATTTTATCGTGTATTTCAGAACGCTGGTCTTTCCTTCTGGCTAATACTGCAGTAGCGACATCTAGTGTAAAATGTTTGTAATTTAAACTTTGTTCCAGGTGTCATTTATTCGTAATCTTTACCGGAATGTAAAAAGGGTTATTGTAAAGTAACAAAAAGTAAACCGATTTGACAGAGGAGATGACTCACAGGAAAGGGAAATTTCGTCTTTCTGTGCGTTTCCTCTTAATCAAAGATAGTCAATACATTGACTTGCATGACATTGATAAATTCTATTGACAGCGGTCATTTGTCTCTTTTTACCTTTCTATAAAAAATGTTTTTAAAGTTTGATAAAAAAAACTTCAGGTACTCATAAATCCAATTTTCCATAATAAAATACTGCAAAGTAAGTCTCCTATAACTTCCTTTTATTATCTTCAATATTAAAATTCGATTTAATGAATGGAAAAATCTCTGATCTCTTTCAGTTGACATTGCAAATGTTAAAGGGAATAATCCTATGAAAGCAGTCGAGATTAATGATTCGATGCCGCATAATTGCATTTCAAATGCTTAAACGAATAATGAATTATTGCAAATTCATTATTTTTACTAACATAAAGTGCATAAAAGCGTAAATTATCATAAAGAAAAAAAGATCGTTTGTTCAGTCAGTAGCAAAAAATATTAATAAACTAGCTGTTCCCATGTGGCTTCATCCGCATAAAATTATGAAAATTTTATTTTATTGTTTACACGTGTCAAAATATCAATAGCAAATGTGCAACCTTGCTTCCTTAATGTTGGCAGCAACTTATGGTCTCTTTCCCACATTAGAGTTTTTATCCAAAATATTTACCCCCTAGGTTTAATGGCGTGAAAATATATAGCCTAAAGCGTGACGTAAGTGTACGGCCTTCTTATTAAAAAATTATTATTCAAAAATATGCTGTAATTGCTGACATCTTAGGCAAAAAAGAAGTGTGTGTTTACGCTTTATTATAATAGTATAGATGAGCAATATTACTTCGTACTAATGAGAGTGTAAGCGAGTCCTAATCATTTAAGACGCCAATAAACTTTTAATCCTCGTTTTAATATTAAGCCGAAAGACACTTATAGCAAAATACATAATATTATACACTTACTATATGTAAAATATAGTCATACAAGAGTGCAGTTCGCAACAAATACGCTAATTTAAAAGCGCCGCTACGCTCGCAAAGCAATATCTAGTATTTGCGAATGCATCGAACAATATTGGAACGCGAACAGCAGTTTTGTTAAGGTTGCATAGACCAATATGAACATTTTATTGTATCGGCAATAGTTATAGCTTGTTTTATATTTATTGCCGAACATATAGACTAAATTGTTGATATTATATAAAGTATATTAGAGGAAGTTTGAGAGTAGCCCCAGTGGTTGAGAAAATAAGGAGTAAAAGGTTAGAGTGGTATGGACATGTTATGAGAAGGGA
>NW_013525281.1:6304842-6305964 GCF_000836215.1 Papilio polytes
TTAATCAAAGGTGCACGCGCTTTTACTACTTTAATAGTAGAGTCCGTTCTAACAGCCGCCTCAGCTTGCCTAGTGCAATATCACAACCTCACAGACAGACGTGAAAAGAAAGCAATTCCGCGTTTCGTCTGATAAGTGTGATTACCGGAGGCTTCAATTCCTCTTTTTTCTTTTTACCTCTTTCGGACAAAGAATGGATGGGAAGGGTAAATGTATTTGGTATCGGATTGATCGCATAGGTAAAGGATATCTTATTGTGCGTAGGTAACGTAAGGAACGTAAGGCAAATGCAAATAAAGATGTCTAATTGCAGCGGTCGTTTCGCTATTTTGGCGAATTCTGGTGGCTATTACACTTCAGGCATATAAAAAAAGAACTCATACTCTTTATCCTCCTGTCACGCCATCATATTTTCTAGTGTTCCTTTCAGTTTAAATAATTAAAACAGGTATTTTATAATATAATATCCTTAGTTTATTTACAATGAATGTTTCCATTGTGTAGTTAACACGACAAGCAAGCGCTCGAGAGCGCCGTATATCACATTGTTGTTTAGAGAATAGTTAAGTGCAAATTTCTTGTCCCTCAACTACAGTACACGAAAGTTATATTAAGCACATAAGTTTTAAACGTTAATTTTGTGCAACCTTAGGTAAAGTAAACGCTTTATAAACTATATTATTTTGCAAGTAACACAACATACGAAGTGGTAAACAAGAAAATGGTGTTTCGCTGTTCTTTGATGGAAAAATGAAGTGACCGTCGCACATAAAAGCAATAGAAAAAAATTAAATTATGCAGATGAATTACCTACACTTAATGGACAGAGGAGGGGATCTACAGAGAAGTGACATTTCCTTTTAGATTTCAGTTATGTACACAAAATAAAGTCTCGAGGGTAATTTTTAATACGGAAATAACATGAAAGGAAAATATATTTTTCTGGCACATGCATCTAAGTATTCTCTTCTCAAAACTCATAAACAGTGAACTCACAGACCCCACCATTATCTAGCCTAGATACAGAGCTAGGTATAGCAGCCACAAAAACATCACGGTGTATTCCCGTGTTGCAATTTAGGAAAAGATTCCCCGGATATCGAGCAAAAGCTCATTGTAGAG
>NW_013525281.1:6306089-6359536 GCF_000836215.1 Papilio polytes
ATTTGGGAAAAAATTCCCCGGATATCGAGCAAAAGCTCATTGTAGAGGGTACCGGTGCGTTCCTTTGAAGATCTAGGGACCCTCAAATCTCACCTGAGGGCGCCCACCGAGAGGGTTTTTAGTGAGTAGAAATCTCACATAACCCTGTTTATTAAAAAAGACGGGTATCTTTCGAGGATTAGTCCCCCCCCCCTTACACGAAAAATATAGGGGTAGTAGGGGGCAGCTACCATTACGGTCTTTCTCATATTAAGATTTTATATATCTACTAGCTTTCCCCGCGACTCCGTCCGCGTGGAATTAAAAAAAAACAAAAGTGAGTGAGCCTCTTTGTTCATCCAGACTATCCTCTACATCTGTACCAAATTTCATCGAAATCCGTTCAGCCGTTTGGGCTACAAACTCTAACAAACATTCATCCATCTAATCATTCACATTTATAATATTAGTATGATTTTACATTGAAGTATCTAAGAAGGGAAGCTCCCCCTATGCTCTTTGGTAAGCCGTGTATATAATTATCTTGTCTACAATGTCTACGAAATACGATTAAGCTTATCAACACGTAATATAATAAGCAAATGCTGAAATCAGTTAACGGAATCAGCCAATAATTAATTACACGCTATTGTTATGGATTCCTGATCAATTAACAACAATGAGCTACTATGTCTTAACTAGAACCGAAATATTTCGAAACCGTGTACTGATATTTCAAAGCAAATGTTATGATCAATTATTATTTAAAAAAAAAACAATTGAACTGTGAATTTAATTTTCGGAAACCTGAAAAAAAAATCTTAACATAAACTACAATTTAAAAAAAAAACAATTAGTGGTTTGGCATTAACTAAGAAAAAGGTCTATGTTTCTTTTGTAATAAATCTTACTAACATTATAAATGCGGAAGTTTGGATGGATGATGTTAGAGTTTGTAACCTAAACTGCTGAACGGATACTTCTGTTTAATTCCACGTGAACGGAGTCGCAAGCGACAGCTAGTTGTTAATAAAAATGGAAAATTTTGTACTTTTTCTTCAACAAATCATACTAATATTATGAATGCGAAAGATTAGATGGATGGATGTTTGTTAGAGTTTGTACCCTAAACGGTTCAATATGTTTAGATAAAATTTGTTATAGATCTAATGGATAGTCTGGAAGAAAGCATAGACTACTCACTTTTGTTATATTTTAATTCCAAGCGGACGGAGTTGCGGGCGTAAGCTAGTACTACATAATCTTTGATGCTACTGTAAATTTTATTACAGACCTCAAACCGAATGTGGAATCTTTTACCACTGGTTGGTATTCAGTAAAGAGCTTCAATGTAATTTTATTTAAACACATTACATAATGCAATATCTTCGCTAAAATAGTCAAAACGTGACGTCATAACATGCGCAATGTATGATGAATGTATGAATCGTGTATTCTTTACAAATCTCTGATAAAACATTGATCAGATCATTTGATTATAAGTTATTTGTATTCAGCATAAATGTCAAAGATTTGTATTTTTGCAATAACTCAAAAACTAGTAAGCCGATTTTAAAAATCCTTACACCTTTAAAAAGCTACGTTATCAGTGAGTAACATTGGCATTATTTTTTTATTTTGACGCGTACGAAGTCACGAGCAACAGCAAGTCAATAATATATTTCACTTTCGTTTCCTTATTCCATTCTGTCTACATAAAGATTAATGCTCCTTGGCATTAAAGAAAAAAATAAAGCACGTAATTATATCGACTATGTTATAATTTCAATAAAATTATATTTCCGATCAGAACTTCGACCAGGGCAGCTGGGAAAAGCAATTACTCTACTTCGGTTAATGTTGATGTCAGCATGAATTATCGAACGTCTCGTCAAAAGTTTTCCGCCAATTAGCATATTTGCAACGACAGCAACTACGCAAGTTCCTAAACTGTATACGAAATTCAGTTTAAATGCAGAATAACTCGAATTAAAAGCGGTCGTACACCTTTGAGTGACCTATCGCACAACTGTTTAGTCGCGTTTTGATTCTTATAAGCTCATATGGAGGTGCGTACATTACTTAATTTTCAGTTGTGCAAATAAACAGTTGAATGGGCTGCGAAAATCGACAATCGCACAACAGTTGTGCGATAGATTAGTCAAAGGTGTGCGTCCGCTCTAACAATTTATAGTAACACTTTGCATTTTAATTGAATCGTTCAAAGTCAACATTGACAATCTTAATTAACTTACATGCGTTTTAGGTATCAGTGTATTTAACTATTGGTAGGTTTTTATTGTGTAATCTAGTCGTTTGTTTAAAGTTTGTTCCATTCCAAACATTCCATTTAATATCTGAGCAATTAGTACAGTTTTATAATAGAATAGCAGGCATCCTCGTATTGTGTACAAAAACCCTTTGTAAGTATTGACGTGTTTAATGCATACATGAGTCGCTCACTATACAAACAAGTGAGGCAGAGAAATCGTTCGTCATTCAGAATGAGGACGTAAAATTCCCCGCGAGTCTGTGACGTCATAAAATCAAATATCGGCGGTGGCTTTTTTAATTTTGAAACAAAAGCCTGTTGACATTGTTTATCTTTTGTTTTGACTATAATTTATTAATATCTGATGTAATCAGTGGCAAAAATAATGCTCTGACATATTTTCTTTCTTGAAATTACCATTAAACGCAGAATTCCCTACCACGGCGGCATTAATGGGCTCCTTTACTTATCTTACATCAAAATTATGTTCGCTATTTAACTGTTGAATGCTTTCTGCGAAGCTCTCTAAATGGTTCGGTATTATTTTAAGTGAATCTAAATTTAAATATTCTTGCAAACAGAAAGGAACGAGATAGGTATAAATTAGGGACCTGCCTTTATGTACGAAGGTATTTGTGCTAATTTGGTAAACATTAGAGCAACTTTAGTGGAAATGCTTTCTTTTGTAGAGCGGTCAGATAAGTCAACTCGATATTAATGCATCCTCATTCTTACTATCCTAGCTTTCGCCCGCGACTTCATCCACAATGCGACAATGCGAAAGTTTAGATGGATGGATTTTTTTTACTACAAATCTTCGGAAAGGCTTAATGGATCTCGATAAAATTTTGCATAGATGTAATACTAAGATTTTTTCACGGGGTCGGAGTCGCGGGCGAAAGTTTTTAGTCAATATATGTATTTTTTTGTTTAAAAATATCCTTCTAATACTCACATCCTTTATATAAAAACAGATATTTTGTACTGATATGAGTTAGTACACATAAATCCTCATATATGTACATACTCCTATATACTATTTTCCCTACACATGTATGGTAGAGTCGGGCTCGCTGCTCGCGGTCACATAATTTATTTAATGCCTCTGACAGATGTCCATTGCCTCGAGCGAATGTTGCAAATTAAAATAAAACTCAAGACAATCAAATGATTGAACATTTGCTTTGTATGTTTTTTAAAATGGAATTGAAGAAGAACAACAAACAAAAATTTGGACTGAGGCGTATTTCTGCAATCTAAGTAACCTGCGTAAACTAAGCGTACCAAATTGAACTTAAAAAATATACTACAACACGGTATGCTTAGTTTTAAAACTAAAAAAAATGACAGTTAACTTAAACGAATGTCAAATGTGAAAGCTTGTTTTTTTTAAGTTTTTTGTAAAACATTTTTTTTATTTTTAAACTATAGAAAAAATTAAGCATTGCGTATATATTTCTTGTAAATTAATGAACATTAAATTCTTTAATAAAGGAAAGTAATATTGTCAGTCATTTAATGTAGTCTCGGTCATAATTAGTGAAATTTCAAAGTGCCACTAACAGTAACCGCTACACTAATTGCTTTTAACTAACAAAAATGTACTTAATATATTTAAATTATTTACATAATTATATTTATAAGATAATTAAAATGTATAACAATCTTTTATTTGAATAGTATTTTTGCAAGTGTCCTCTGAGAAAGGACTACTAAAAATATCTCATTTACAGAGAAATATATTTATTTCTGGTCTATAATACAAATGGGTAACTTTTATTTAGTGCAATAAAGTGTTATATGTTAATTCCAAAAATTACATAAAAAATTTCAAACTTTGTACATCGGTAATTCAATTGAGAGTTGCAGTTAGAAAATTTCGAAATATCCTGGTAAGCGAATTTCAGAAAATCCGTTGAAAGTGAACACTTGCCCGCTGTGCAGTTGCAATCGTCCATCGATCACATAACCAATTAGAAAAGTGAATAGTGCAAATTGTTGCACTATATATGTTTGAAACGATGACTGGCAGTTACTCTTTTTCTGTTTCTAAAATCAAATACTGCATTTTCAAGTGCTTTATAACTCTTTATAATGATACTAGCTTTAGATCAGGACTCGGTACGTGTGAAAAATAAAAACAAAAGTAAGTAGCTTATGTGTTCTTTTTTTTTATAATATAAGGTGGCAAACGAGCAAGCGGCCACCTAAATCCACCGAAATGGAAAGCGACCGCTGCCCATAAAAATCCGCAATTGCAGATGCGTTGCCTACCCTTCATTGACGGAAGAGGAGAGGCACATAAAGAGGAAATTATCCCTCTCTATACGTCTCCTCCACCGTCAACTCCACTTTTCGTTCCCATCCTTTCCTCTCAAGAAAAGGGTGGAAAGGGAAAGGGATTAAATTAGGCCTCCGGCACCACACTCATCAGACGAAACGCGGAATTGCTTCCACTTCACGCCTGTTTTCTGTGTGGTCGTGGTATTACACCGGGCGAGCCGGCCCATTCGTGCGAAGATGTTAAAGCGGGCTCTACCACTGTTAAAAACTGTCTGTTCTTCCAGACTCTCTACATCTTTGACACATTTCATCGTGATTTATGTTTTAGGTTAGTAAAATTAGAATGTACTACTTAAGTAGAAGTGAATAAACTTGATTTTAGCCTGTTTTAATGAGTCCTTATTTTCTTTGCCATTGCAAAATATGGACAACATAATTATAACTCGTTCTAACGATTTTTTTTAATAAGACCTACGTATTAAGGAAGAGAAAATGACCAACAGAACATCTTCTAGAACATAAAACTTTCCGAAAAAAAAAAACATTAATAATCTTGTTTTTATAAACAATTACAATTTACATTTGTAACGAAATCCTTGTGAATAAAAGAGTTACACACTTAACTTTTTTACACGACAATTTCATATTGAATTGGCAACGTCATACATTTTGCTGCAATTGAGTTTGTTTTTTTTTCCGATTATATTTTAGTTGCGGTAAGTTTATTGAAGCGCTCCTCTTCCAGCCGCCAACGTATAAAAAAATCATTGAGTACACTTTTAATAAAATGTCGGGCGCGTCATATTTTTTTCTATTTGCATGACCATTTTTTAAGTGAATACATAAAGCATTTGCTCGTATTCGTATTCGCGTTTCATTTTGTTTGTAGCTTGATTTTACTTTAAACTAGCTTTAGCCCGCAACTCCGTCCTCGCGGAGTAAGTAGCATATGTATTCTTCCAGACTTCTACATTCGTCAGTCGTTTACTCTAACATGTATTCATTAATCTAAACTTTCACATTTATAATATTAGTAAGATTTATTGTAGAATCATTAAGTTTCAATGTTTAATAAAATTACATCAACGAACCAATGTGAAATCAAGAATATGTTAAGATTACATCATAAGGTGGCAAACGAGCAAGCGGCTATTTGAATCAGCTGATATATAGCGATCGGTGCCCTTAGACATCTGTAATTGCTTGCCTACCTTTATGCTAAGGAAAAGACACACAGAAAGAAGATATTCCTTTTCCTATGTGTCCCCTTCTCCGTTACACTTACGCTTCCTTATAAGTTTAGTATAGACAGGGAAAGAGATCAGAATTAGACCTCCGTCATATAAAACTACATATAGCTATTTACAATTTAAATTAAATAAAAAAATATTACGACCACAGCTAAACGACTTGGTAAAATTGATTTATTTTCTTCCTGTTGCCCGTTTCTTTGATTCTTAATGTAATAAATTGCATGTAAATATAAAACATTTTATACCTCATCCACTTAAATACTTAGGATGAGATGTAACGTAAGAAAGTGGGATAAAATCACCTCAGCGGGGAATTCTTACCGCAACACGGTAAAAATAAGTGTACCGTTCTTATAGTTAATGAAAACGAAGTGCGCACTCGTTCACTCTCCTTTACTTTAGCTTGGATTTTAATGAAAAGTGATTTAAGTTCCCTTTTGCGTTGCAACTACTTTAAAAGCATGGCCAACCTTTTCATCCTTTTGCGTCCGCTAGTACTATCAATAATGACGGGAAATGACGTATCAGTACTAGTGATATATCGTAGTTACGTATTTGTTAGAAGTCATGAATTTTGGAAGTACCGCTTCTAAATAGACCATGTATCACGTGAAAAAATGTGAAGATATACATACAACTAATAAAGTTTGATCCGGTCTAAATTATATCTTATAGTTACATGACTAGCGATCCTATCCAGCTTATCCTGGGTGGCAAATAACATCTCATACATTTTCTGGCATATCCATACCCTCACTGATATAAAAGATAACCTATGTAACTCGATGATAATTTGTTCCAATGGCGAAAGAATTTTTGAAATCGGATCAGTAATATCGAAGCTTATTCAATACAAGCAATCAAATCTTTTTTTACTTAGTAATAAAAAGTATACTGTTGTTGAAACAAAACAGAAGTTCGATGGTTTTTTTGTTTATTTATATAATTTGAGTATAACTTCAGAAGCCTAATTTTAGTCCTTTCCCTTTCCATCATGTTATGAAGTGGAAAGGATGAGAAGGGAAAGTGGATTTGACTGTGGAGGAGACGCATCGGACGGGGAAATATATTCTCTATATGCGTCTCCTCTTCCGTCGATTAAGGGTAGGCGACGCATCTGCGTTTTGGATGTCTTTGGCTCCGGTTACTTCGCCATTTTAGCGGATACAGCAACCTTATAATATATAAAAAATGTAGATATATCAAGTATATTTCTTCTAAATATACTAATGCGCTAGTGTAATCGATTGCAAGTACCTTATTGTGTTAGTTCGCGAGATGGGCAGCGGTTTGCGGGGAACGTCGGAGATTTGCGGTTTAATACAGTTCCTGTCGCTATTTGTACTGAGCTATTATTATCAAGCTGTGACTGAAGACTGACGTGAATAAACATTATATCGTCATTAACATGTTCAAGATAATATAACATTTTATTAGCGGTATCGCTAATCGAAAGTCACTTTGTCATGGTGGGTCCGGTGAGAAAGTGTTATAATTTCTATCAGAAACTATATAAAATATACCTGGCAGAAAATAACAAACCATTGATAAGATAATTGAAAACTAAAAACTTAGCTGACCTGAACATAAGTGAAACTAAATTTCAATAGTCGGCGTTGTCAAAAAAGTTTCACAAGACACGCATTTTGGAACTTTTTTGTGAAGAAAAGAGTCATATGTCGGTCTATAATCCTCATGTGTGCTCTGAATCTCAAACAATTCGTAAGCGGGCCTACAATTTCCTTAAAGGCCAGCAACGCATCTGTAATTTCTCTGATGTTGCGGATGTCCCTGAGCGTCGTTGACCACCTCTGTGTTTCCGCCGCTTGTTTGCCCCCTTCTCTTATAAAAAAAAGCGCTTACTCTGTCAGACTTCAAAATGTTCATAGAATTTCGAGTTTGAGCGTGGTCTTATCATTATTTGGCTCAGTATTTGGCTATGACTTAAGTTATAAATGTTATTTGAATATTTAAAAGTTTAGTAGAAAAGTGTAGATAGAGGAATTTTGTTAAAAAAATTATAGTTGAGTCAACTTTTTAAAGTAACTTATTCGTCACCAACAGTCGGTGACAATCTTGGACGAGGTAAACCAACGTATTTGGTGTTAAAACCGTTTAAAAGTCCAAGATTTTACTCTAACAATAAGGAAACTTTACAGGTTTCTTATTTCTGTGAATGACGCCTTGTAAAGTTAGTCGTTTACTTAAACTGGAGGCAGAGGATTTTGACTAGAAAAGTTTTAATGCCATTTCTCAGTTTGTTTGCTTGAATGAACCGCTTTCGGAAATATTATTTTCTTCGAAGGGCTATTGTTTAAAAACTTAAATTACTTATTCTTTGTCTTACATTCAAGGGTAAGGTATTGCTAATTGTAAAAAAAACTACCTAAGTTAAATGAATAACTCTATCCGCGTTTGCTTTGAAAATGTTAGTGGACATTTTTCAAAGTAAATATAAACTAAGGGTGGCCAATTTTTGACTGATGCAAGAATACAAAACTACTCAGAATGTATTGTCTACGATCACTTTTAGACAAACTATAAGACGCCTTTGACTAAACCATCGCACAACTGTTGTGCGATTGTCGATTGTCGTATTTCGCAGCCCATTCAACAGTTTAGTTGCACAACTAATAACTGGTTACGTGCGCACCTCCATATAAGTTCTTAGGAATCAAAGCGCGACTGAACAGTTGTGACAGGGAAGCCTACATTAAGATTGTCTCTCTTCTTTAATTAATAATGTTATGTTATACTTTAAAATGATATACATATTTCAATATTATTGTAAAAAGCACATTGTTGTATTTATACCGGTAAAAATACTAAAATACTTTTTTGAGTAAGTCAAAGGTTAGGTGAAATAACATTCGTGATTTAGGCAACGGGCCGCAAGTTGCGCGTCGTAAACTCCACACTGCTGGACACAGTTGCTACTGTTTTATGGCTGGCGAATAAAAATAACCTTTTCTGTATATCGAATTGTTATACGTGTGTTTTGATATCTTTGTATTCTTCAATTTAGTTTTCTTTTTATTTATAGAATCTGAAAATAAAACTAACTAAACAAGCAGCGAAAACTACTTTAAGAGAGTGCACACCTTTGACTAAAGATTCGCACAATTGTTTAGTCGCGCTTTGTATATTTGACCTTATATGGAGGTGCACACACTACTTCATTTTTAAATGTGCAATTAACAGTTGAATGGGCTGTAAACAATCGACAATCACTCAAGAGTTAAAGGTGTGCGTCCGCCCTAACGTAGAATTTTAACTGCCCTGTTTCTGCAAACATAATCTACTCGTATGTATTTACTTTATCAAAACAATCAAAACCGTTCTTTATAACTGACTTCCAAATAGCAGATAGTTCTCAACACGTTTTTTAACTGTTGCCACGTAATTTCGCCCCTAGTTGATTGAATTTGACAATTCTTTGCGTATTCTAAATGTAGTTCAGTCATTTCAGTTGCCTTTGATAATTTTTTATCATTACAAACTGACATGTGGTATTTTTTTAAATATGTAACAAAAACAAAGGGCAATTTTAATTTCTCCGCTTACGTAGGCTAATTATCAATAGCAAATGTCAAAATCACATGTATGGGCGTCACAGCCATGTTATGCTTTAATAAAATATAGTCTTCATTACCTCTTATGTTTTCTTCCAATTTGCACAAAATAACCTTACCAACATTGACGTCGTGTCGTCGAGCTAATGCAACACCCTTATTTTTGACATCCGACTACTATCCGATTATTAACATAACAAGCACAATTACATTTTAAAACCATGACATAAATATTTAAAAAAAACGCTTTGGATCACCATTACAAAGTTATATCGTTATTTAAAACTATGACCAGTGACATCGATTTATAGCACAGACTAAATAACCTTCAAGAGTACAGAATACATCAAAATAGTTAAAAAGCTAACACATGACATGTGAAACCTTAGCAATCTCGCTTTCTTGATGTTGGCAGCAACTTATGGTCACTTTCCCACATTAGGGTTTTTATCCAAAATATTTACCCCTAACTTTAATGGGGTGAAAATACATAGCCTAAAGCATGACGTGAGTGTAGGGCTTTTTATTAAAAAAAAGAATTATTCAAAAATATGCTGTAATTGCTGACATCTTAGGCAACAAAGAAGTGTGTGTTTTATTATAATAGTATAGATATAGATAACACAACTTTACATGAAAACTACAGGAAACTAAACTACTATAACGAATTAATCATTCACTAAAAGTTTATCATTAATCTATTAAAAAAAATATATGAACGTCACTAAATCGCCAATAACCGTGTAAAATGTGGACTAAAACAAGTATTTATTTCAAGCTATAATTTGACAATAAAGAGAAAACTAAAACCGGCAACTGGAAACAAGCCGGCCATCCAATAATTTTAACAAAGGCCGCTAATAATTCTCGCATTGCAAGCTCTATGTTTAATTGTCCGGAAGTATTAGTGATTGTCGTAATTATTTATGACATAAACAGATATTTACCGCGTAGTGATTTTACTAAATTTAGTAAACTAGTTTAAAATGTACAATGTTCTGCAAAAGTAAAAATGTTTAAAACAATTTTTTAATGCTAGGCTTCATTTGAAATGAAAATCAATTTTATTTTCATGACAGTGGTAGAGCCCGCTTTAACATCTTCGCACGAATGGGCCGGCACGCCCGGTGTAATACCACAACTACACAGAAAGCAGGCGTGAAGTGGAAGCAATTTCGCGTTTCGTCTGATGAGCGTGGTGCCGGAGGCCCAATTTTAGTCCCTTTCCCTTTCCACCCTTTACTTAAGAGGAAAGGATGGGAAGGTAAAATGTCCTCTTTATGTGCGTCTCCTCCTCCGTTGATAGATGGTAGGCAACGCAACTGCAATTGCGGATATTTATGGGCAGCGGTCGCTCTCCATTTCGGTGGATTCAGGTGGCCGCTTGCTCGTTTGCCACCTTATATTATAATAAAAAAAAATCTCTTATTATCCATAATGGCTGACATACAGAGCTAGTCCATAAACCATTAAAATTACCACAGAAACCATAAGTTTCTACATAAATGGATTCAATTATCATACGTCGAATCTTCAAATCAAATCTCCTCTCGTGTAACGAAATCTTTGATTACTGTTTATTTAAAACTTAATTATGCTCTGAAATTTTATTACTTAACTAAATAAAAGTATAAGTTTGCAATAACTAATATTTAAATAAGAAAAATATTTCATTTTATTTCTAAATTAGGTATTTATATCGTCTACTTTTTTTCGGACAGATAAACTCCCGCGCAAAAGGTAGTATCCGATATGCTATTAGAAAATCATCTGTTTTACAGCCAACTGGTGTTTAAACTGCATCTATTATTTTAAACGATGTAATATAGATTACGGCTGTAATTTGTGAGAATATTGCATGTAAATTCACCTCAATTTGCATTTTATGATGAAGACGATGTTCGCCTGCAAACGCTCAGTTACCTCAAGATACTTTGTACACTGAGAGCGCGCGCACACTGACTAAACTATCGCACAACTGTTGTGCGATTGTCGATTGTTTCGCTGCCAATTCAACTGTTTAGTTGCACAACTAAAAATCTGCATATGAGCTCTATCGTTATCTATACTAATAATATAAAGAGGAGAGATTTGTATGATTGCATGTATTGAAATAACCTATTTTAAAAAGTCTTTCACTGTTAGAAAGGTAAGTTATGTGTGAGTAACATAGACTATGTTCTTTAATTTCACGCGGACAAAGTCGCAAGCAACAGCTAGTTTAATAATAAAAACTGTAATTTATTTTGTTAATCGGTTTTTACATATGATATAATATTATTTCTAAATGCGATCTCTTCACTGTTTTTACATGTAAACATTGTGCCGTATTTTTATAGAAAAACGGAGAAAATACGTTTATAAATCACTCATCGATTCTTGTGAGATATTTGAAAAGGAAGGCATTTAAAAATTTCTGTAATTTTTTTTTTTTTTAGAAAAAGCGGGCAAACGAGCAGCGAATCACTTGGTATCAAGTAATCCGACGCCCATCAACATCCGCAACGCCAAGGGAACTGCTGAAGCGCTGCCGGCCTTAAGGAAGGAATACGCTCTTTTCTTCAAGGCCTCTAAGTCGTTACTGTTTGGAAATACCGCTGAGGACAGAGTATTCCACAACGCGGCTGTACGAGGTAAGAAGGTACGTGATATTGTAAACGTATTAATATGAATGCTTAGTGTACACTAAGTTACGTACTGAATTATCGAAGCATTGAAATTGACTTACACAAACAACAATCTATTTACCTTTGCAATATTCTTTATAATGCTCCCAGAGTGCGGAGGCATCCTGTTCAATGTTCATTACATAGGATTTGCAGACAAAGCCCGCAAGCTGCCGCACGCTCGCGGCAACCCAGCTATTAGTAATGTCTAGTTCAATAGACGTTTAGTAAAGTACTTCTACGTGAAATTGTTCAATGTAAACTAAGAATTCTCACATATTTAATTGCTAATTTTTATTTTTTTTACATCTGTGTCATTCCACAAAGTTATGTCCATAAATGTGCATCTAATAACCTTTAATTCGACGAAGTTTTTTTTGCAAAAAAATGATTTTAGTGAAGTCTTATTTTTAAATCTAACTATAATTATAAATGCGAAAGTTTAGATGGATGGATGAACGAATGTTTGTTACAGTAGCCGAAACGGTGAACGGATCTCGATGAAATATCGCATAGTTGTAGAGGATAGTCTGGAAGAACAAATAGGCTACTTACTTTTGTTTTCTAATTCCACGCGGACGGAGTCGCGGGCGAAAGCTAGTATAAAATAAAAACAAAATAAATACTAAAATAAATATTATGGATTAGTTCGGTACTCTGAATACTATCGAATAAAGGGGTGATGCATTTAAATGCAAATAATTGCATTGCTGTATTCATGGGCGTTACCAGAAAAAGGCAGGGTAGGGACAACTCCTCACACTTATTTAGAAAAGTAAAAAAATGTAAAATAGGTCTAAAAATTACTTCGAATTAGATCACACGTAACTTACGACCATGTGTCTATTTTATCTATACTATTATAATAAAGCGCAAACACACACTTCTTTGTTGCCTAAGATATCAGCAATTACAGCATATTTTTGAATAATTATTTTCTTAATAAAAAGCCCTACACTTACGCTATACATTTTCACGACATTAAACTTAGTGGCAAATGTTTTGGATATAAAACCCTAATGTGGGAAAGAAACCATAAGTTGCTGCCAACATCAAGGAAACAAGATTACCAATGTTCAGTTCATGTCATTTTGACATTTGCAATTAATATTTTGACAAATATGAACAATAAAATGAAATTTTTATAATATTATGCGGATGAAGTCGCAAGGGAACAGCTAGTTATTTATAAAAACATAAGAGAGTTGTATTATTGTTCTATGCATTGGGATCGTATGCATAATAAACATTTTATTACATTTTTGGCATCGAAATACGTACGAGTTAATGAACGAATTAAACTTTGCGGTTTAAATTACGTCGACCGAGTTTCACCATTGCTGCGTGTTGCCAAAACTAATAAGAGGGGTAATATTTACTCTTTCTATTACAGTATTGTGTAAATTTCGTTTGTTATATAACAAGAATTAACTCCTTAGGCATGTTATAAGAACAACATTGGTTTAGCAATCAGCTTTGATCTGCCCACTGCTGAATGTAGACCTACCCCAATATACAGAATGCGGTCCTCCGCCGACATTCGTTTGGAATGACTAAATTCTTTAGGTAATAATTTTGAATCAGGTATGTTTAAGCTCCCACTGAGGAGCTGTAAGCCTAGTAAGTTAGCTGCTATGTCATAGTCAACCATGCTGGCCTATCACGGGTTGACTTCACACATCGCTTTAAATTTCTTCGAATGTGAATGTATCACAATGTTTTTTTTTTTATAACAAAAGGTGGCAAACGAGCAAGCGGCCACCTGAATCCGCCACAATGACGAAGCGACCGCTGCCCGTAGACATCCGCAATTGCAGATGCGTTGCCTACCCTTATCCGACAGAGGAGATACACATAAATAGAATATTTCCCCTTCATATGTATCTCCTCCGTCAAATCCACTTCCTTTCCCCATCCTCTCATAAGAAAAGGGTGGTAAAGAGAAAGGGATTTACATTAGGCCTCCGGCACCACACTCATCAGACCAAACATAGAATTGCTTCCATTTCACGCCTGTCTTCTGTGTGGTCGTGGTATTACACCGGGCGTGCCGGCCCATTCGTGCTAAGATGTTAAAGCGGGCATTACCACTGTGAACTACATCTATCCAACATTTAAACTTCATTTAAAGTCCAGTATAAAAATAATTAATTTACAATCGGTGGTTATAGAAAACTGCACTAGGAATCACTCTGTATAAGCTTCTAAATACAAAGTTATAGATATCATGAAATTGTAGCACAAGTTTAATAAATTATGTGCTTGCATACCGCTTTCCAACTGTCTCTGTTGATTTATGATAATTGTTGTTTTCATTTGGACTCTATGCACGTTTGATTTATTTTAATAAAAAAAAAAGAAACGAATACTAAAACATGTCAATTGTACATTTAACTTTTAAGTTTTGTTATTTATATAAATATTATAAAGAGAAAAGATTTATATTTTTGTATGACGAATAAACTCTAAAAACGCATTCATCTATTTCTAAACTGTCGCACAATTGTTTAATCTCGCTTCAATTCCTATGAGCTAATATGGAGACGCACTCTACTAAATTTTTAGTTTTGCAACTAAATTCTAATAATTGGCTGCGAAACAATCTACAATCGCAAAACAATTGTGCGATAGTTTAGTCAAAGGTGTGCGCCTGCTCTAAAACTACTGAACCAATTTCCAAACTTCTTTTGCCATAACTTTAAGTAACATAAGATATATCTTAACATTGGTAGTGCCCGCTTTATAACATCTTAGCACTGCATACAAGCGTGAAATAGAAGCAATTCCGTGTTTCGTTTGATGAGTGTGGCGCCAAAGGCCTAATTTAAGTCCCTTTCTCTTTACCACCCTTTTCTTATAAGGAGATGCATAGGAAGGGGAAATATCCTCTTTATGTGCGTCTCCTCCTCTGTCGTATAAAGGTGTAGGTAACGCATCTGGAATTGCGGATGTCTAGCGGTCGCTTCGCCATTTTGGCGGATTCAGGTGGCCGCTTGCTCGTTTGTCACCTTATGTTATAAAAAAAATATTAATAAAAAAAATGATTATGTCCAGACAAAGTCTGGGAAAGAAGCTATTCATGTAAGTTCTCAGAAGTAAAATATTTCTTGTCAATATTCCAGGAGCCAATACTTCTAGAGTATAAAAGCCATGTAAAATAATGTTCATAACAGTATAATACTAATAAAGTTATTGAACATTTCGGAAAGGCCAATCCTAAATAATTACAGAACAATAATTCGGTTTCAACTTGTCTGAACTGAAATAAATTGTCGAACATAATTTGAAATTAATTTGAGGCCCATTGCGGCGTTTGTAGTTTAATTTGCGAATGTTCGCTCCAATAACTTTTTCGGACAATGAAAGATGTAATTCCCTTTTAATTATTCTGTAATTGAAAATATTAAGTCGTTTTGTGGTAGTCAATTTTATTAAAACAATTCTAATAAAATTGGTTTATTTACGATGCAATTTTTTTATTTTTATCTTCAAAACTAATACTATGTTTGTTGCTACTGACATACATAAGTAATTATTATTACTCAAAGTATTTTTAATTTACTTAGTGTGGACTTAGTATGAAAAATATACACTAAGGGACTGTTTATGTAACTCTTAATTTATCTATACTATTATAATAAAGCGTAAACACACACTTCTTTGTTGCCCAAGATGCCAGCAATTACAACATATTTTTGAATAATTCTTTATTTAATAAAAAGGCCTACACTGACGTCATGCTTTAGGCTATATATTTTCACGCCATTAAACTTAGGGAGTAAATATTTTGGATAAAAACCCTAATGTGGGAAAATGGCCATAAGTTGCTGCCAACATCAAATGGAAACAAGATTGCCAAGGTTTATCATGTCATGTCATTTTGACATTTGCTCTTGATAATTTGACAACGTAAACAATAAAATGAAATTTTCATAATTTCATGCGTATGAAGCCGCACGGGAACAGCTATCATTAATAATTCCTTACACTGTGATAGAAATTGACAAAGTGTTAATGCTATAACTATTTCATATTTAAAGTATAAAAAAAAGGAAGATAGATAGATCATGTGCGGAAGAATAAAGATGAACCCGGGTCAATGCCATGTTTAATACAACAGCCAAATTAAATCTAGGTATAGTTACCCACAGAATGAGGCGAACATATATCATCTGTACCTAACAATCTTACTAATATTATATTTGTAAAAGTTTAGATGGATGGATGGATGTTTGTTGCCTAAACTGCAGAACGCATTTCGATAAAGTATGGTACAGGTGTAGAGCATAGTCTGGTCTTCCAGACTATGCTCTACACCTGTACACATTTCACGCGGAGGGAGTCGCGGGCGAAAGCTAGTAATGAATAAATAAGAAAACTGTGGTTTTACCCCTTTCAGGAATGAAACGAGGGTTAAATTAATTTGAACAGTACACTGTATTCGTTTCGTTCGTTCGTTTATAATGATAAACATTTATCTTTAGATGTCCTTGTCCCTGGTCAATTACACCGTAGGACTTCACTGCACTGAATGTTGTACCAGTGTAATACTGTAACACGTGTTGATAACCCTTTTCTCTGTCTTTTAAAGACGGCAATCCGTGTTAACACACATATGACTGTAAAGGGTTTATAAACCAGTGATTCCCAAAGTGTGGTCGACCCCCAAGGGTCCTTAAGATAACCGGCGGGAGTCCGCGAACTTTGGAAGCATAATTGGAGGTACAGGAAAATATTATCTACTTTCGAACAGCGAAGGTTCGCCGTTAAATCCTTAAAAAGTGATCTTCGTTATATTTTGACCTGCGAAGGTATCGATCTTATTTGAGCACCTAAATTAAAAAGTGAAACAAACCTTTTTAAACATGCTCTTTTTACAGATTCTAAATTTGTCAGCTATGACGTCAGAGCGTGGTTTAATTCACACGTTTACTTGTAATGCATTATAAAATGCAATTTCTTTATGATAATGAGTAACGTAATAAAATGCAAACAGTGTTATATCTTCCCAACTTTACCTGCTTTATTTTGTGCCAAGTCTTTCAAACTTTTGCTACAGTATAATACTTCGTGTTTTAACTTAATTTATCTAGCTTCCAAGTTAGACCTATGAGGTTAATTTATAAAGTTCTACATTGTTCTTCTTAGCACTTGGAATAGTAACAAATGCATTTTGTATTTTTATGTTCCTTTTAATTTAGTTTACGGCTTCAACTGCAGTGACGCGCAGAGACATATATGCTTCAATACATCTAACGGTAGTCGAAACAAACAGTCTACCATTATCGTAATAACTTATTTGCCGCCTTGCAGTTGATCATCTTAATTAATTAATTCAAATAACGTTTAAATCCAGCCGTTTATTTCTAAAGTAGTGAGTAGTTCAAAACTGTTATTAAAAATATATCTTATATTCGTTTGTTTCCATTTGCGATACAATTCTGTTATTTTAAATTTCGTTCTGCTAAATATGAACATGCTTCGTACTTGCAACGAGATGATGTTTGTTTTGCGTTTCGAGATCCGGTAATTACATTCCGACTAATTCCAACATTATGCAAGAATGAACAATTCGTAATTCATAGTGTATTTCTCGGAGAATATTACAATAGAAATTGATATTACAAATTTTATTATACGAGTAAATAAAGAATATAACTACAAAATATCTTCTAGCTGTAAAATACAAAAAATAGAGCCTATGTTACTCACTGATAACGTAGTTTTTTGACGGTGAAAGAAATTTAAACGCATTTATTTGAACGCATCTGTAGTTCCTCTGGTGTTGCGGATATCTACTATAAAAAAAAATTAAAAAGTCTTTCAAGTTATTTCAATACATACGAAAATCCAAAAATACGAATCTTTCCTCTTTATACCGTTAGTATAGATTGTTTTATTTATTTACAAGTCTAAACTAATTGAAAATTAAAATGATCTTTTCATTACATACTGCGTTGGCGCAGCGACCCGAAGTAGATCTTGGCCTCCGACACGAGGGAGCGCCAGCCTCTTATGTCCTGCGTCGTCGCCTGCCAGCTGATCGACTCTAGCTCGGACAGGTTACACGGCTGACAGGTCGGCGGCCAATCAGTACTTCGATATACGCTTTTTTGGCTCCACGATGCTCCCCTATTCTCACCAAGTGGCCCAACCAACGAAGTCTTTCCATTATATATGTAAGTATAAATGGAATACTTAAAAACAATTTTAACAGTCTTTTGTTATCTGTTGTTGATGTAAAACAACAACGAAAGATTTCAAAGATGATATATTCAAAAGCAACTCTAAATTATTTTAGTCTCTAACAAAGAGATCAATTAAGATTTCTCATTTAAAATAAATAGCTGTACTCTGAACTAATGAGCTATCAAAACTCAATAGATTAAATGTTAGAAAAATGTTCATATCTGTTTTATTTATTTTTATTAAAAATGAATGAGATTGAATATTCCAATAAAAATACTTTTATTAGAATATAGTGCTAATTAAGGTCAAGTGGTAATAAGTTGCCTTTAACATAAACTAGATGGCGCTAATTACGTTTTATAACATGACATTGAATTCTGTCTGAAAATCAAGTGCCCATGAAACAAGAGAATTGATTATAAGCAATTTCACCACTTCTGATTATTTAGTTATTATTTGATAGAGATGGAGTAGATTCTTCTTTTAGTAGATGATTTCTATTAACAAAAATTTTTCAAAATATTGAAATAACTATAAAACTACAGTTACAGCTTACCGTGCCGCACAGCTGGTGTAGTTAAAATTTAAATTTCATGAATGCAATATCCGACTTCGCGAGACGCTCTGAAGTTAAACATTGCATATCCTCTGAGGTAACGTAAATAAAGTTAGTTATTTTGGTTTCACATGACCGTAATATTTATATTGAATTACATTTATAACTTCAGCGGTCATCTCTACCATATTCTACTGCCGTAGGAGGCACCAGGTTTTCGTCCTCCACATAACTCTATTATCCGAGCGAGCTTATCACCTCCTCAAAAGTCGGCAACGCATCTGCAGTTCCTCTGGTATTGCGTATTCCATGTGTGTCGATGATCTCGGTGTTCCCGCTGCTAGTTTGCCCCCTCTCTTATAAAATAAAAACCGTCATCTCAGTCATCGCTCCCTTTTTGATCATGTCTAATACAAGTGGCAGTGATATATTATTCAAATATGACGTGAGAGACTTCAAGAGTTAAATTATTTAAAATCAGACGGGTTAGTTTATTCACTAAGAAAAAATATATGTCTCTTTTGCGTGTCATTCCTCTGTCACTGTTTATAGTCTGTTTTGTGACTGCCTGCGATAGAAATATTCATTAACAAGCCAAAAACCCTTTCTTACTACTCGTAATATTATAAATGCGAAAGTTTAGATGGATGGATGGGTGGATAGATTGATGGATGAATGGATGGATGGATGGATGTTTGTTAGCATTTGTAGCCTAAACGCTAACAAACATCCAACTAAAATATCAATAAAATTTGGCAAGGATGTAGAATAGTCTAGAATAACACATAGATTACTCACTTTTTTCTATTCTACGCGGACAGAGCCGCAGGCGAAAGCTAATGTATCATATTTATAGTTAATATCTATACTTGCACAGTATATCGAATAGAGTCACGTAGAGTTTGCAATTGGCGTAGACAGAACTTCTCAAACATGCCGCGAATTCTAATTAGTGTGAATAAACATTACGACATCTGTGTCTTCCAGTAATAAACACAACATAGAGTTGAAATACTGTATTTTAGTTGAACGAGAAAATGCAAGTAAATTAACATAAACCAAGCCTTTTTACTAATATTATAAATGCGATAGTTTCGAAGGATAGATGTTTGGTAGAGGGCGTCGTCTAAACGACTGAACGGATCTTGATGATTTGGCACAGAAATGGACGATAGGAAGAACACATAGGCTACTCACTTTTGTTTTTTTTTTCTTAATTTCACGGTGATTACATTATAAAACAACCGTCGTCTCTGATTTCCTTCTTGAAACTGAGATAGTTAGATATATTTGTACAGGTTTTGGCAGAAGAAATTTATAATAAGAGATACCATACGAAGGAATACGTAGAAAAAAAATGGATACGGTTAGGTAAACTGTAAATTATCATTTGTGTCCACCCCACTAAGATATATGTGTAAGAAATTTAATAATATGGAAAATTATACGTAATAAATGCTGTGCCAATTTATATTGGAAAATGTTAATTTAATTATCGGATATTAATCTACCTTGCGTATAAAAATGATTAAAAATATTTAAGCCGTGGAAAGTAGGAACACATCTCCAGAGAAATCTTGCGAAATTACTTCCTGTCGCGTGATTTATTCCAAGAACAATGTTTTACTAAAGGGATGTTTCCAGTCTGGTTTTCATATTTAAAATCAGAATATTTATCAAAAACAATAGACAGGGATATTAAAGAGTTTAAGAAAAGGCATAAACCAACTTTTAGGCTACTTTTTTATTGTTTATATTTAGTGTTATCCTGACCATTATTTACCTAATAAAAGGGCGAGTAGAATAAAGGAGATAATATCCTTATTACTATATTTTCTTCTTCACTCGTTTTTTGCAAAGGCTTTTGAAACTTAATATGTTATTGGTATTTGAATCGAATAAGACATTTACTTCTTTGCCATTTGTATTAAAAACGAGCTGTCGACCGCAAACTTCGTTAGCGCAGATTTCGACCACCCGTTATGCCATTGTGAAAGCGCGGAATTTAAAAAAAAGTAGCCTATAATATGCTTATCCATGTTTGCTACCCTTCAGTGAAAGTCCCATCGTTATCGGCCAAGCCGTTTCGGAGATTACCCGGAACAAACGCGGTTTGCGGACAAACAGACAGATAGACAGACAAAAAATGTTTAAATGCGATTTTCGTTATTAGCAACGCAAATTTTCTTCCGCAAATTATTTGATATTACAGACAGACACTTCATTTTTTTATATATACAGAATACAAGATAAAGCATACACTTAACTTAATTGCTGTAGTCAACGTGAAATATTGAACTTTCAGCTTAAAGTTAATTTCATAAGCCTTTGTCATAGTTACGAGTATATTGCATGTAAATTTGTCGCGATTTACATTTTATGATGAAAGACACCTCGCGCTTTACAAAGGCGTTTGATCTTTACATGTTACAGTGCTTGTTTCGTTTCACATTTTTTTATAACATTTAACGTATTAAATGTGAAAAAGTCTAGTAATATTATTAATATGAAACTCTTTTCCATCTGTTTTCTGTAATCGTGATTTTCAATTTCAAAAACACATTACAAAAATCGTATCAAAGATTATGCCTTTAAAAAAAAATCAGTAAAAATAGCAAATTATTTTATTATTCATATTGATATTTGTAACCATTCAAAACCTAGGAAAGGACATTACTCCTCCCCTCCCTTAGGAACCCCGCAAAAATGCAATACAGATATGAAACGTCTAATAATACCATTTTATTAGTAGCCCTTAGCCCAGGCGCCTAGCATAATTGGCTGGTAATGACCTTGAATTACAATGAAAGTCATTGACCATTTTTTCAAACATATTCAGAATTTTCAAATATAATCTTGTTCTTACAAAACTTGTTCAATATTCGACAACATCTTGACACACCTGTACATTGAAGATTCTTATGAATAATTTATGAAGTGTCCCATTTTTACGAAGACATGTAGACACTCATTCGTGGCGCAGATATTTTTATGAATGCATAACAGAATTCTGAAGCCCGTAATGAAATGTTACATCAATTTTGGTTTGGTTTAATATTGTGGACATTATTTTATGAGTAATAACCAGAAAGTGTTAAGATTGAATGTGGATGGCTATAAAGTTAGGGGAAGACCGAAGAAAGTATGGATGGATTGTGTGAAAGAGGATACGCTTAAGATATGACGGTTAATAGAGATGTATGGAAGAGCAGCACATACTGTGCCGACCCTCCGTAAGGGATAAGGCCAAATTGATGATAATGATTCTTTTAAGAGTAACAAAGTTATTACTAGATTACAGCCTTAAAATAAAACTTACCTTATAAACTTTCGTGAGACATTTTATAATTAACTATTTTACATGATGGCACCGACCAGTTTCAGCCAGTGGTGGGACAGGCCCTTAGTACATAACGTTTGTCAGAACTAACGAAGTTAACGCTCATTGGGTCAGATAAATTAGTCAGACTATAGATTTTGTTAGCCTTTGTATTTTCGATTTCTGCTGGGAATAATAAATTACTTGCTCTGTCTACTGTGGTGAGTAAAATTTTACACTGGCCACGTTGTTTTATAAACTTTTATTCAAGCAGAAAATTTTCATAACCTACTCAAATTTATGTGGATTTAATCAAAAGTTATACAAATAAAAAATTAAAAAGTTAAAATTTATGTTTATGGAAATTATATATAAAAAACACTGAGAACTAAAGCGGTTTAGTGGTTCAATCTAACATCTGTCTATTTTAACACGTGGATGCTACTTGCAACGCGTATACGACGCGTCATCGTCGCCTTTACGACGCGAATACGACACGCATAAGTGATAACTTGATGATTCATAATTTTTATTAACAGTGCTCATGTTAATACAAAAAATAAATATTATCTATACGATATTATAAAGAAGAAAGACTTGTGTTTTTGTGTGTATTGAAATGACTCTAAAATGACTAGTTAATTTCAAAAACTTTCACACTATTAAAAAGCTGTTATCAGTGAGTAACATAGGTAAAAATATATACAGGTTATAAATATTTTTATAACTTTTTTAATTTTGCGAGGACGAATTCGCGAGCAATACAGAATAAACCTGAAATAAAATCATAGTAGTCTTCATAGAATGATCCGATAGACGAGATAAAAATGTACAAATCGGATTATCCCGTGAAAGCTCCTGTGACTAATGATCACATATTATATCGTGTAAAAACGAGCTTAAAGCTCAGGTAACGGATGAAAACTAGTCGTTTTAAGAGGTTACAAAAATACTATTTCAAATGTGTTGGTATTTATTTGTGTTTTATGTTTGTTTAGTGATTTAAGTGACCAACAATTTACGTAATATCAATTCTTTGTTAGTTTATACGAAATGAGTATTTTAGAGGTAGTTTGAGCGTAGCCCCAGTGGTTGAGAAATTAAGAAGTAAAAAGTTAAGTGACATGGGCATGTTATGAGAATTGATGAATCGCATGTAAAAAGAAGGACGTTAGTTATGAATGTGGAGGCGTACATCGGTAGAGGTAGACTTAGATAGAGATGGATGGATTGCCTGAAAGGTGACATGATCAAGGAGTGAGTGATGTCTGAGATGACGGGTGTTAGAGTTATTTGGATGACGAAAACCCGGTGCACCGAACCTACAGGAGTAGAATAAGGAGAATAATAGAGGAGATGAATTAATAGTTCATTTATTTTATAATCATCCATCTATCCAAATAATCTTTCCCATTTTTACTATTGGTATGATCTGTATTAAATTTCCTTGTAAAGTTGAAGGCTTCATTTTACACTCCGCGAGCGGCGGAGTATAAGTTTCATATATTCCGATCACGTAACACGTGCACTGGCTACTGGAACATGTTCCATAAGTCGGAACATTAAGTGTAAAATGTTACTTAAATGTATTAACTAGCTTTCGCCCACGACTCCATCCGCGTGGAATAAAAAAAAAAAACAAAGTAGCCCATATGTTCTTCCACACTGTACTGATCGTTCAGGCTTTCAGAAATCAGAATCAAAATAATAATTATAAATTAAATGGGAACTTCAGAAACCCAGGATAAAACAAACACATACTTTGTACAAATACTATTTACTAGATATATTTTTGAACAAAGCTGAACTGAAAGGAAGTAACCATCTGGTGTTCAAAGCATCTGGCGGACTGCAATATACTTCGACGTTCACTTTAATTACTCGCTAAAACTGGGAAAGCCGGAATTTTCTGCGTTTTGTTACTTCGAGGTTTCTCTATTAAAACTATCCTTTACTAGCCGCTTCCTAACTTTAATACACAATTTCACACCGTAAAATGTTTAAAAATATTTTGTAAAATTGTTGTAAAAGTTCTCGTGATACATTTTTTAAGGTGTTAACGCCCATGTAGATGGGTAGGCAGAGACTAAATCTCTATTTGGCGTTGTCCTAACGCACCTCGCTTTTCCTAAATTAAAACATTTTGTGCAAGAAAAACTTTTCATATTTTATTTGACAATTTTTTTATAACAAACGAGCACGGCAAACGAGCAAGCGGCCTCCTGAATTCGCCAAAATGGCGAAACGACCGCTGGCCATAGACATCCGCAATTGCAGATGCGTTACCTACCTATATCCGACGGAGGAGGAGACGCACATAAAGAGGATGTTTCCCCTTCCTATGCATCTACTCCACTGTGGACTCAACTTTCCCTTCCCATCCTCTCCTTATGAGAAATGTTGGAAAGGGAAAGGGACCAAAATTAGGCCTCCGGGACCACACTCATCAGACGATACGCGGATTTGCTTCCACTTCACGCCTGTTTTCTGTGTGGTCGTGGTATTACACCGGGCGACCCGGCCCATACATGCGAAGATGATAAAGCGGGCTCTACCACTGTTAATAACATAGTTTTATTCTATTCAATCTATTAATGGAACCCTAATAAAGTTCCCTTAATTGGTGCTATGTAATTTAAATGCATCTACACTTTATGATTATGTTACGTACAATGTACTATTAATGCTTTTGTGCCAGACTAATACCATTGACTCGGAATAATGAATTCATTCTGTATCTTAATGTATGTACATTTTATACGTAGTGCATTGAACTGAAAATTCATTTTAGAAACTATATTAGAATCTCGCAAGGCATATCAATTTGTGTTGTAGTTACAACTTTATTTTATTACTTTAATAAAATATACAAATAAAACAAAATATAACTTACTCTAGTGACCTAAGATAGAAATTCTAGATTTTTATTTTGGTACATTCACCCACCTATCAAACATGGTGAGTTTCGGTTGTTCCTAACATCACTTTCTAATATCTCACCAATTTAGTCAGAATTAGAGCATGTAACTAGTTTATATCAAAATCAGTCCAATAATAAACTAGACAATTTTGTCTATTGATATAATTTAAAAAAAAAAGTCCGCACTGCGGGACTTAAAGCACATCCTAAGTTAGAAGTCACTAGAAAATACTAATCCACGATGGTCCAATACTAGTTGGCTGACTTTAAGCATATCTTTCAATTTCTACGCAGAAATTTTCAGTTTGAATCACCATTTTCCTTCACCGTGTAATCATCGGACCTATGAAGTCCTATATTTCTCAAAGCATATAAGACTACAATTCGAACGCATGTATCGTTCGTCTCTCCAATGTCCAATGCATTGTACAAACATCGTAAATGGTTCGGAATGTACTGCAGAATATACTGCGACCGCATCAGTCGTTTGTCTGCGTTGTTGCTATGCTTTAGGTTTATATGATTCGGTAGAGGAAGCCCAAGATTATAGGCACAATTTAACTAATTTAAATAACAAATTTCAGCAACGAATGATAAAATTAACATTTTACAATGGTAGAGCGACATCTGTTTCATATGATCGGCTTTACGGGTTGAATACCACGACCACATAGAAGACAGATGTGAAGTGGAAACAATTCCGCGTACAGTCTGATAAATGTGTGAGTCTCAAGTCAGAGGCCTGAATTTAGTCCTCATTCCCTTCCTTCACTGTTCTTGTTAGGAAAGAATAGAAATTGGCAAAGGATTTGGATGATGGAAAAAATCCTCATCTTATGCGTTCCCTCGGTTTTTTAAAGTTAGGTAAATATACAAATTCGGTTGCTATAGGCAGCTTCGCTATTTTAGCGAATTTAGATAGCCGCGTACATGAGAATTACTCATATAAAAATGATTTAATAAACTTAGTACATTTCCATTCAAAGTATAAGTTATTAGTTAAGGAAATTCTGTCCTATTTTTAAAATCTTACAATCGGAATGGAAAACTTTACCTACATTTGAACAATAACAAATATCGTAGCAACAAAGAACACTAGAAAAGTTTCAATGCCATTTCTAACAATGTGTCATATAAATGGATCACTTGTGAAAGCATTGTTTCGTTTCCATTAGTAGGAAATACCAGAAATAAGAAATATACCATGATAACTTTTATAATAGTATATTTAAATTACTAAGTAAATCATACCAATATTATAAATGCGAAAGTTTTGATGGATGGATGGATGTTAGAGTTTGTAGGCTAAACGACTGAACGAATTTCGATGAAATTTGGTCTAGATGTAGAGGATAGTCTGGAAGAACACAGAGGCTACTCACTTTTGTTTTTATTTTATCCACGAGGACGGAGTCGCGGGCAAAAGCTAGTTCTATATAAAGTTTACTTGTGAGAGGAGCTGTGATGCCTTAAATAAATGCTATTTTGAAGTATAGTTCCAAAATTGTCACTAACAGCCGCACTTTGTTTAGTCACAAGAATTCCTTAAGTACACTTATGAGAAATTCAAACTAAGGGAACGCTTAATTTTACTAATATTATAAATGCGAAAGTTTAGATGGATGGATGGATATTTGTTAGAGTTTGTAGCCCCAACGGCTGAACGGATCTTGATGAAATTTCGCATAGTAGAGGATAGTCTGGAAGAATATAGAGGGTACTCACTTTTGTATTTTTTTAATTCTACGCGGACGGAGTCGCGGGCAAAAGCGAGTTAACCATGTTTTACTTTAACATGGCAGTAAAACTAATTTGAAAAAAGAATATATACAATTCTATGATGATAAACGATGAAATTCGTCTGTAAAATAAATGTTGAATTTAATTTGCTATCGGAACCGCAAATACTTTCATATCGTAATGATACTATTTATATTAATAACAAAAGCTTTTTAACCACAATTTGGCAACAAAGAGAGAGCAATCGAAAAAGTAACACGACCAATTCACTGCCAATATTTTGAATTCGCTTGCGGCGGTTTAAAATCGCTGGCATATTGAAATACACACAATAAAATTCAACTTCCAACTTGAGTGACCATGATGTAATGAAATGACGGATTCAAACGTCTTTTTCATTTTAATCTACTATCTAACATTAAAGTAAAAACACAAAATATCTATAGAATATATCGACTACGTGACAAGAAACTTGGACAACCTTACGGCTGAATTCTGAAACGAATTTTAGACCCTACGTATGGTAACAATATGAGACGCGTCAGAATTTAAATGGAATTTAGCATTATTGTTTAAAATTTTGTTACATATTTAAATGTCTTTTCACTATTCTTATGGCTGATAATGAAATATATTTAAAGATTCAGACCAAAATAATACCGATTATGAAACTGGAAGTAAATACAATTCCGAAATATCGAATGTGAAGATTAACTTCGAATTAAGTGACGGTATCCAGTCTCTATGACGTCATCTAACCTCAATATCTGAGTCTTCGTTACTTCAATTAAATCGAAACCGATTTCTGGGAATCGATTACGCCGCCCAGCTTAGCAATCCTTGGAAATCGACATTCTATTTGTTTTCTAATACTGTCCACTTCGATAGATTTTCTACCAATTCTTAAATTAGACTAAACATTCAAATGGAATAAATAAAATGTATATAAAAAAATCGTAGCAAAACTACAGGAAGGTTTTATTCCTCTATCATTTGTCTTCGTACGCGTTAACAACAGTCTATTATTTCCTTCCAGTAAGAAACAAACGAGACTTCGTTCTCGGTAATTAAAACGGTACAGCGATGCGGAGCTCATTATTAATTGGCAAGCCGTCGTTGCGATCAGAAAGTCCGCTAGCTTTCTCTAGTGTGATTCAAAATAATCGCATAATATTTACTCACAAACATCATAAACATTATAAAGAGGAAAGATTTGTATTTTTGTATATTGTAATATCTCGAAAACTACTTCGCCGATTTTAAAAATTCGTCTACGCTACGCTTTCAGTAAGTTGCATAAGCTATTTAGTACTTTCACGCGGTTAATGTCGCGAGCAACAGCTAGTCGTAAATACAACTGGCATGGCTATTTTTCTTCAAACTCAGAGCAAATAGCGTTTTTTCGATAATATAAGAAAAATGTCTGATTTGTATTAATAAGTCTGATTGAATTTTACTAACATGAAGACACTAAAATGGACAACAAATACTTTAGCCCGCAACTCCGTCTGCGCGGAATTTTAAATAAATTAATAAGTAGCCTATGTGTTCTTCCAGACTGTACTACATTTGTGCCTTTCATAGAGATCCGTTCAGCAGTTTAGGTTACAAACTAACAGACATCCATCCATCTATCCATCCATCCAAATATTCGTATGTCTAATAATATTAAGACTAGTAAGATTAAGGACCAGTTCCACCACTGGCTGATAGAAAAAATGACGTAACTTTCCGATAAGGTAACAAACTCCGATATTTCCTTTACATATTTTACACGTTGGATTCGTATCAGACAATTTACAATTTGGTGAGACAAGTCCTAAAACTTGTAAATTTGTCTTGTACACTCACAATAAAACAATATTTTTTTATTAATAACCATACGATACGGTACGAAAACTGATATTTTATTTTGTAAAATAATAGTTTTATAGTAATAAAGACTTTCATACAATGAATAACGAAGGTCGAACTATCAAAGTGGCGCGGATGAGAGCCGTCAGCACTAACAATGTGTATTACGTCAGACAAGCCGACGTCACACGTCACACCCTCTTCAACGTAATTACAACGATGTATGAGATACAACCCCGTCTATTAATTACACATTACAGATAAATATTTTAAAACCAATTAATAACATGTTACTTCTTACTTCTATACTAATATTATATAGAGTAAAGATTCGTATTTTTCTATGTATTTTATGCAAAAACTAATGGGCCGATTTTAAAAATTCATTCACATTCGAAAGGTAATTTAACTGTAAGTAACAAAGGCTACATTTTTAAATATCTTGACGTCAGTTTTGAAGTGATGGATGACTGTTTGTCAGAGTTTATAGCGTAAACGACTGAACGGATCTTGATGAAATTTGACATTTACGTAGAGGATAGTACTAACACATAGGCTACTCTTTATTTTTTTCTTTAATTCCACGCGGACGGAGTCGCGGGTGCAAGCTAGTTCTTTATAAAAATATGTATATTACGAATATATTCGAATGATAAATAAAAGATGAATTACAATTGATAGAAAAGGATCATGTAACGATTTACAATCGAACTCAATAGATGGCGTTGGTTTCAAATAATCGTCAGTTCTTAGTCGAGGGATTCGAGCCTACCTTAAATAAAGGGTAACTAGGTCTTAATCTAACGCTATCCTATATAGGTTTTTTTTTTTTTTTATAGTAAAAGGGGGCAAACGAGCGGCGTGTACACCAAGGTGGTCAACGACGCCCATGGACATCCGCAACACCAGAGGAACTACAGATGCGTTGCCGGCCTTTGAGGAAATGATAGGCTCGCTTCTTGAAGGTTCCTAAGTCGTATTGGTTTGGAAATACCGCCGAGGACAGACCGTTCAGAGGTTATTCACACATCTTTAAATTTCTTAATAGTTATTTGCAGATTGCATCACGATGTTTTTGCCACCGAAAGAGCTTTTTTTATAATATTAAATCTTCCAACGAAAAAACGTTTAACCGAAGGAAATCTTTTGGATAATGTTATATCTGACATCAGTAATGTAGACACGAACTAGTCATTTGTCGTGAAGTTTTGAAAATCCTTTCTTCCTTAGTACTTACGTCACGTCTTTAGTATTTTAGTGAAGATATTGCACAGCGTAATAATACATTCAAATAAAATTACATTGGAGTTTGTTACAGAATATAAAGAAGAATTCTCACGCATATGCATCGTATCGTTTGAATACTAAAGAATGTTTCGTTATATTTTGAATTTTATAACCATTGTTTTAGGGTAGATTTTTCAATGTTATAAAGACGTTTTGAGTACACATTTCAATGTTTGTCTTCAGTATAAATACTCATTAAATTCGTCAAACGTTACCATACATTTGCTCGAATATTTCAACAAAAACATTCATTTTTATACATATCATAGTATCAAAGAAAATGTTGCGTTGCGTCGACTTCCTTAATTTAGGGGTAAGTATTTTTGTAACTGGGTTTACTATTTTTTACTAAACAAGCAACAATTTGGTAAGCCTAATAATCAGTAAAATAAAAAAAACAGGACCTCGTAATCATTCTTTGTTTTACAGGGGACATCCGGATTTGAACCGGAGACCTATCGATCTGCAGTCGATTGCTCTACCACTGAGCTATATCCCCATATGAAGATGTACGAAAACAACATTTTTAATTTTAAACGTCGAAACAAAATTGACGCACTACGGTCACTGAATTTATTTTATTCTTTACATAAAAGTGCGGATGACGTCACTTATCTTACTGTGAACACTTCATCATCTTACTTAAAAGACAACGTGTTCCAAGCTGCATGTATTACGTGACTTGAATGCTGTGAGTTTTAGAAGTGAGTCTTTACTATAGAAGTAACTTGTTCGGATCAAAATAATGTGAACTTATACAACTAATAAAATTGAAAATATTCTACAATATATGTGCCTAAGTAAAATGAGTTAAAGCAATAAATAAGAGAATAGTTTATTCGCCCTACTTTATCTTGTTGTACTATTAAAGTTAAGATAAGTATTGCTTGTTCTCTAAATAAACTTAAAAACTAATAAGGAATAATTATAATTATTTCGCCAACAGATAGGTACATTATCCAAAAGGCATTATATTGAACTGGTCATCAACACGACGGGTATTACAGAAAAGAAATGAAACGTATATTCTATGCCAACCAGACGAAGTTGGGGCGGACCGCTAGTTCCTCACATGTAGATCCGATGATAATATAAACATATTTATGGACACAACAGTTAAAAAATTGGTCACGATCATCATCATGTTTCTCCTTATCCTACTCCCGTAAGGTCGGCGCAACGGGTTTTTGTCCTCCACATAACTAAAATATAAATCTCTGCTTTCATTTAATGAACATGCTAACCTTTTACTCCTTACGTTCTCTACCAATAGGACTACTCTCAAACTTCCAAGTTTAAATATTAAATCATTCATATTATATGAAATCGCTAGCGTTTAAAAATGTCATATTTTTATAACTTATGCCGGGGAAATGTATTTAAAACAATGCCAATGCCATCGTGTAGCGGAGCGCTTGAAACTTTTCCTTTCACAATCCGCAGGCACAGCTCACGGCCGCCCGCGAGACAATGTCGTGAATAAATAATGGCGTATACGGTTTTTTTTTTCACAAAATCACGTCAACATTCTCTCGTTATACCTATGAAAATGTTTCAACACATTCGCAGCTGTAATTTACAGCGCATGCTACGCCGCGTAGCACACCGTAGCACCATGCGGACTTCTAAAAAGCTATATCTAGTTGTGACCTCGGAATAAAATAACAAGTAAAGCCTCGATCACACATTAGATACTCAAGTTTTGCACGTTCTGCTTGCTTGTTTAAAAAAAGGAATTAAACCACTCGTCAGAACCCTTCAAACCGTTAAGCCTTGCAATACTTCATCCACACTTAAATGCTCCTCCGCGGTGAGGACCGTGGAGTCCGTGTTGACTGTGGGTTACTTTAGTAGATTGACAGATGTGTCAGGCTAAAGTAACTAAGCCTGGCTAAAATGTTTACAAAGTAACAGACAGACATACGCTTTTGCAAACCAATCTTAATATGCTGACAAAGTTTGTTAAAATTACAATCGTCACAGACAAAATGAAATATTAACATTTGTACAGGGATAATTGTTATTTTATTATTTATTACATTCACATCACGAACTCCATCTGAAGCGATAACGTAAATCTTCCAATTAAATAAAGGGTATGAAACGTGTGCAAATAAAGGTAATTATTTATTTTCAAACTAGCTGTTGCCCACGAAATTGTCCACGCAATATTAAAAAAATGTAGCCTATAATATGCCCGTCTATAACAGCTAGCCTTCAGTGAAAGTCAGGCCAATTACACAGAACAAACGCGGCTTGCGGACAGACAAAAAAACAAACATTATTTAAATGCGATTTAGTTATCAGCAACGAAAATACGAATACATCTTCCTGATATCTGGAATTTTTCTTTTGATATTACAGACACTCAAATTTTATTACATGTATAAATAATTATAAGGAGACAAGGGATTGGCCGGTTTTTATCCCTTGCTGAAGTGTTGACAATACCCTAAAACCCGCTACACACCTTCGCTTTTAACTTATTTTTAACCGAATAGTACAGTTAAAACTAAGCTGTGTAGTCAAAACTGAGAACTGTGTTATTTAACTGGCAATTAAAATGTTGCCTATAAACGTGAGTTTTATTACCTGTATATTTCGACCGTTCAATTAAAACTGGAGGTGTGTAACGTGCATAATAATTATACACTACTGAAATAAAACGTCGAGAATACATGTGTAAGACCACTGGTAATGCAGATGGCCATGGCCGTCAAGATTACCTTGGTCTGCTCGTCGTTCTCTTATAAAACATTAGGTTAAATATATCTTGAATTAAAATAAAATGTTTGAAAGCATTAAAGCGAAACTAAACAGCTTAGTATATCCAAAATAAATTTACTATTTCATAGCGAGCACAATGTTAGCCGACGGCGAACTAAAAAATTCATCCGCATAGCCCTAATTAAGTTAGCTTCAAAAGACTCCGCGCTCCAACAAAATGAAGAAAACATTACAGGAATTATGAAATTTCTTCCCATTCCTTTTATTGGTACACTCTCAATGGATTTTTCAGAATTTTTAAATTCGGTAGAGGCTGCTCGTGAAAATTCATTTTTTTTCTTTTCAAATATCATGAAACATACGAATTAAGAACTCACTTCATCTACTAATACATAAACGTATATTTCATGTACAGACTTTCGTCCGCGACTCCATCGGCGTGGAATTAATAAATACAAAAACAAATAGCCTATGTATTCTTGCACACTATCCTCTACAGCAAAGCCAAATTTCATCAAGATCCGTTCAGTAGATTAGGCTACAAACTGTAATAAACATCTATCCATCTAAACTTTCGCATTTATAATATTAGTAAAATTGTACAATATTAATATGATTTACGACTATAACATAAGTAAGCAAAAAAACTTAAATAAGTGCTCTAAAGAGATAAATAAATAAAGTCACAGTAAAGACACTGATTGCGTATAGGAAAAAAATAACAAACTGAATTAAAAAAATAATTCAGGGGACACCCGGATTTGAACCGGGGACCTATCGATCTGCAGTCGATTGCTCTACCACTGAGCTATATCCCCTATATCTATATACTGAATTTATCGTATACAATGCTTTTATTCCATTTAAAAAGAATCTCTTGAATATTTTCATGCGCTTTAAATCATTATCATCATCATCATCTCCCCTACCTTATCCTTCTCCCGTAGGGTCGGCGCACCGGGTTTTCGTCCTCCAAAGCACTCAATCATCCGTCATCTCAGTCAACACTCCCTTCTTGATCATGTCACCTTTCACGCAATCCATACATCTCTTTCTAGGTCTACCTCTACCGATGTACCCCTCCACATTCATAACTAACATCCTTCTTGTTACATGCGATTCATCCCTTCTAATAACATGCCCATTCCACTCTAACCTTAAAAATAAATATTAATACTTAATTGCATAAAAAAAAGTTAAAACATAAAACTATTTGTGGAAGAAAGACAGAGAAACTTTTAGAAACGTCAATTTCCCACATAAAATGGTATAAAAGGTATAGCGGACTCAGATAACCGGTCATCGTTAACTCACAGTTTATGTTAACCGTTGAGAAAAGTTTTATCGAGAGGAAATAAACTAGATATTGAAAAATACTGGAATTTAAACTTAAAAGAATCTATAAAAAGGAATTGTAATGCAGTATTTATGTCTCTTATACAAAAGTATCATAACAAACACAACGCGCTGTGCGCTTGTAAAACGGGTAGGTAGAGATTAAAGATTTCCATTTGGCTTGGTCATAACTTATTTAGCCACTTCCAGATTAGATTGCATAAAAATGAAAAGCGAACAAGTTATTTTTTTAATGTTCACGTAGGAATGTAGAGAAGCAGTTACCATATGCCTGCTTCCATAATGCATGCGCTTTAGAATTCAAATACCGCCCTTTATGTGTAAATTAGTAATCGGTAGATGGCGCTGTAATAATATTTTAACACGAAGAACTATTTGAACATAGAAACACAATTTGTTACTTCCTTTAGATGTAAACTTAAATAACAATAAAACAGTTGTTTTTATTTTAAAAAAAGAACTTATCGTGCGTCTCGTGTTGCGCTGACTAATGGAATTACATGCTGCATAGTAATTAAATTTCCGTCGAGCGGCGGCTGCCGGTGGCGGAGACTCCCCGAGGTATATCAAACATCGTATTAATTTTTTGATGATATATTACACGATATAGTTACATACACTTAAAGAAAAATCAGCATATAATGAAGTACATTAGTGTGAAATTATTAATAATAAAACATTCATTTATTAAAAGCTAAGCTTTCCTAAAAGATGTACATAAATACAAAATAAGTCCTACGTTAAACTATTTATAAACGAGCTGTTGCCCGCGACTTCGTCCCCGTGGTATTAGAAAACATACAAACTATATAAATAACAAAAAGCTACGTATCCCTCTGGAACCGGACATTTCTCGGGAATGAACCTTATCCATCCATCCATCTAAACTTTCGCATTCATAATGTTAGTAAGATAGACTCGCAATTTCGGCCGCGTAAAATTCAAAAAAATATACCCTATGTTACTCGGTGATAACGTAGCTTATTAATGGTCAAAGACTTTTGAAATCGGCCCAGTTGTTTTTGAGTTATTTTAATACATACAAAGATACAAATCTTTCCTCTTTATAATATTTTTGACCGACTTCCCAAAACAAGGAGGTACTCATTTCATCCGTATGTTTTTTTTTATTTATTTATTTTTATGTGTGTTACGGCATAACTCCGCCGCTAGTGGACCGATTTTGATAATTCTTTTTTTCTATACCGAGATCATAGTTCATCGAGATCCGTTTTGCAGTTTAACCGACAAACTCTAACAAACTTATCCATCTAAACTTTCGACAATATCAGTGTGATAAGATATAAATAAAAACACGACATAATATTTTTATAGTTAACTATAGCGTAGATATTTTTGCGTGAAAATGCTTGTCCTATTTTGTAGCAATTATACAATTAATTTTGTTTTTACATTAGCATGCGAAAGACTTTGTTCTTTAACTATTAAAAAATGGATAAAAGAACAGGAGGTAACATTTTGAACTGCACAGAAAAAGAAAGATAAGAAAAATCGCTACGGGATCGTAATAATGGACTATTACATAAATTATTCATAGTAGTTTCTCCGCCGGTTTTGCAGATGTTGGCTGAGAATTAACGAGAGATAATCTATAGGAACGTAACAATGAATTTCCATTTGCTAGCTTCTTTGTTTAAAAAAAAATCAACCCATTCAACAGAAGGATAGGAGAGAGTGAGATAGGTTTTGAAGGTTTTAAAATTGATGTTTTATATGTTTATAGAATTAGTAGCTTTAGCCCGCGGATCCGTTCCCTTGGATTTAAAAGAGATTCCAAAAGTGAGTTGCCTATGTGTTTTTCCAGACTGTCTTTTAACTCCATACCAGATTTAATCGAAATCCGTTCAGCCGTTTTGGCTACAAACTCTAACAAACATCCATCCATACATCTAAACTAGTTAGTTGATGCGACAAGTTATGCGACGAGACGATGGGGTCATAAACCTGAAAGTTTTAAGAATGAATGTGGATGGCTAAAAGGAAAAGGAAGACCGTAAAAAGTATGGATGGATTGTGTGAAAGAGGATATGCTTCAGAAAGGAGTGATTTCAGATATGACGGCTGAGAGATGTATGGAAGAGCAGCACATACTGTGCCGACCCTCCATAAGGGATAAGGGCAAGTATATCAGTATTAATTTTATTTTATTTATTTAAGTATGATTGTAAGGACTATACTGTAACGAAACACCAGTAGGTATCATGTAAAATAAAAAGTCGAAAACAATTCAGAGGTTAGGATTTTTTGCGTGTACAAAAATTTCAACTTCAAAGAGTCGAGTTTTGTAGACCCTTTCACATGTTTTTTACATAGTCCGTGGAATTCGCGTATTAAGCGTGTTGTTTCTTTTCATAAGGAAGAAATGTTTCCCTTTTTTCCTACATTTACATTTACAATAAATATAGAATTAAAGTTTTCATTCCAGACATTTATAAGTACATTTTTAAATTTAGAACGTGTAACTGAACTAACACACAACTGTTTAGTTTTGCTTTAATTCCTATGACCTTTTATGCTGCACACACTACTCGATTTTTAGTTGTGCAACTAAACAGTTGAATTGGCTACGAAACAAACGACAATCGCACAACAGTTGCGCGAAAGTTTAGTCAAAGGTGCGGTCGCTCTTACTAGAGGGATAACTATCCTCTTGTGCAAGAATCCTCTAACAGTGGTAGTGCCCGCTTTAACATCTTAGCATGAATGGGCCGGCACCCTCGGTGTAATACCACGACCACACAGATGACAGGCGTGAAATGGAAGCAATTCCGTGTTTCGTCTGATGAGTGTGGTGCCGGAGGCCTAATTAAGTCTCTTTCTCTTTACCATCCTTTTCTTATAAGGAGAGGATGGGAAGAGGAAGTGGATTTGACGGTGGAGGAGAAGCATAGGAAGAGGAAATATCCTCTTTATGTGCGTGTCCTCCTCTGTCGGATAAGGGTAGGCAACACATCTGCAATTGCGGATATCTATGGGCAGCAGTCGCTTCGCCATTTTGGCCGATTAAGGTGGCCGCTTGCTCGTTTGCCACCTTATGTTATAAAAAAAAAGAGAATAAAAACGAGTCCATGTATAACTTTGAAATATAAATCTATAGTTGCATCGTATCGTGTACCTAACAATAAATATATTATATTTGTACTATATTTATAATATTCTATATTCGCAGTAAAATCATTGGGGAGGATAAATTGATGACGTCATTACCTAATTACCTCAGTGACTTGCCGCACAAGCTACAGAAATTGTTTACTTAGAACAATATTTCAAAAGACCGAAAGGCAACGAAATTAACTTGTTATCAAACTTGGATAGTAAGAAAGTAATGTAAATAAATGTGGATGGATTGCAGAAATGTATGGATACTATGCCGATCCTCCGCAGAGAAGAGGACGTGATGGATGAAAATTGAAAGCCAATATATATCTATACTAATATTATAAAAAGGAAAGATTTGTAGTTTTGGACTTTTACATTTATTAAAATAACTCAAAAACTACTGGGTCCATTTAAAAAAAAGGTATGTCATCACTGACTAACATAGGATATATCTACTTTTTTTAATTCCACACGTCACGAGTAACAGCTTGTTAAAAAGGTAAATGTAATTATGAAATCGGATAATTTATTTTACGTTGAATAACGTAAGAACAAAGAAAGTTATAATGTTACTTTGTGAAGCGCATTGTAGAACGTAGAAGATAGCATTCTTCTCACGTGTAAACTGGAATAAATAAGGTGTTCTCATAGTTCCAACCATTTGTTCATTTTCTCGAGCTGACAACTGAAATCTAGATGCTACATGAAACTAGAAAGTCGCTGTATATAAGTTTATTTCATTTATGAAAACTGATTTATTATATATTTACTCTTTTATTAAAAAAAAAAACTTGCGAACTTCACCTATCAACGTAACTATATACCTATATGTATAACTATTTTTTTTATATTCGTTAACTAGAATTTATATGATAAATAAAATACAATCGCTGAGTAGAATCTTGCTAGTAATTAGGTCAAAAAGCAACGTCTTTCTTTATTTTTAGCAACTGAGCATAAAATGCACTGCTTGCAAGTTGAACATTAGAAATTTCACTTGCCATATCGTGTTTGAAGCTCGCTGGCAAAACGTGCCCTTTCTAAATTTTGTGGTTAGTTGAAGGCGTGAAGGTACTTCCAGTAATGTAAGAGCGTGCGCACATCTGTAGTCGCGCTTTGATTTCCAGTTTATATGGAGGTGGAGGAGGATAGTGTGCGCAACACTATCCGATTTTTAGTTGTGCAAATAGTTGAATTAGCTGCAAAACAATCGACAAACGCATAATAACTGTGCGATAGTTTAGGCAAAGGTGTTCGCCCGCTCTTACTTGACTCTTTATAGTCAGATATCGTCGTACTCACACTCTGCATTTGGTTGATAAAGCAATCCCTTAGTGTAAACCCAATCTCAACTAATGGTCGCCCTTAGTAAGCTATTTCAAGATAATATATGTTAGACACGGTCCTTAAATAACTGCGAAAAGCATGTTTAGTAGAAGAGCACATAAAGTATTCAATCGTATGTAGTGAATAATATCAGACTGACATTCGCCCGCGACTGCGTTTACGTGGAATTAAAAAAACAAAAGTAGTACTTTTATTTCTAGCCCAAACTGCTGAACATATATTCATAAAATTTGGCGAAAATGTAAAGGAAAGTCTGGAATAACACTGGCCACTTACTTTTTTTTTAATTCCACGTGGACGGAGTCCTGGGCGATAGCTAGTGTATTATAAAGTTCCGTTATAAAAGCAAGTCGGAAACTGAAATTCAAATTAGGTCGTTACGTTTGTGTTAAACTGGTTAGAAGGCGACGTAAATTCGCACAGAACAAGTTTTTATTATTCTTTTCAAGAATTCCCAGCTACACTTTACACCTTTATAATTTGTCTTTCAGAGTTTTTTGTTGGGGTACACGACCATTAACATCTGTTAACCATAACTTCATACGGTGTGTTTTTTATAACATAAGGTGGCAAACGAGCAAGCGACCACTAGAATCCGCCAAAATGGCGAAGCGACCGCTGCCCATAGACATCCGCAATTGCAGAGTGAGACAGAGGAGGAGACGTACATAAAGAGGATATTTCCCCTCCCTATGCATCTCCTCCACCGTCAAATCTACTTCCCCTTCCCAACCTCTCCTTATAAGAAAAGATTGGTAAAGAGAAAGGGACTTAAATTAGGCCGCCGGCACCACACTCGTCAGACGAAACACGGAATAAACGGAATAGTTACGGTATAGTTGGAAATCGACATAGTCCAAATCATAGGCGCCAAGAGGGAAAGGGGAGAAACTAGTATATACACCCCCCTCAACCCATCTGGCGATGCCTGTGGTCCAAATGTTTGCATCACAACTGATAGGGTATAATATTTCTGCAGACACTTCTATTCTTTGGTAACTCTTTGTAGCTTAAATTTTTGTACCGACTTTAAATGTATATGACACAGAGGTACAATCAGTTGACATACGCGACTCTAAAATGATATGATGTCTTCCATAACCTGTTAAGAACGAAATTTGCCATTTCTGAGTACTATCGGAGGTGATTGGCATGTCTGTATTAGGATATATCCATATTTCCAAATTGTGTTCTTTTCGTGTAGTGGTCTCTGGATGCCACAGTTTTTTTATTCCAATTTAGTTATATAGTGATGTTGATTAACGTATGTACTGAAATGTAAAATAAAAGTCGTAAATAGTTTCAATACATTCATAAGACCACTTCAGCCACGTTCAGAATGTTCCAACCAATGAATAGATCGACGAGTTTTATATTTGAAACACGTAACTCTTTACATTATCTGTACGTTGAAATAACACAAGAATTCAGATTCCACTGAATCGCGACCATGACATATTATTTTAATCCAAAGTGATTTTAATTTTATTTACCTTTTTGTTATAACGAAGGCCATTTGAACCTCGTCTCTTATTATACAGATAGCATTAAATTTTTAATATTTTCTGTCAGTTTTTAATTTTGTGTTTCAATTAAGTAGAAATTTATTATGTAAATTACTTTGTAAGTATTTAATTTCAAACAATATTCAGAATAGAAGTTAAGTCAATCAAGCATAACATATCGGACATTCCCGTCGCTTATTACATCCTGACTCCGACTTCTATGACGCATTTTGATTGGCAGATGACAGTTTGAGGGATTCAGTACTCGAAATCCGTATGCAATGTCATGTCACACAGTTTCATGACTTCCTCTTCGTTCAACTATCAAACACAATGTTAAATATATACAATTGAGTTAGAGAAAATCAATGATTATTTTCAAAGAGATGTTTCCTTTCCAAACGTTTTAATAACAACTAGTAGCTTTCGCCCGCGACGCCCTCCGTGTTGAATTAAAAAGAAACAAAAGTGAGTAGCCTATGTGTTCTTCCAGACTATTGTTAGCTTTTTAACTATTTTGATGTATTCTGTATTCTTGAAGGTTATTTAGTCTGTGCTATAAATCAATGCCATTTGTCATAGTTTGAAATAACGATATAACTTTGTAATGGTGATCCAAAACAGTATTTAAAATATTTATGTCATGGTTTCAAAATGTCGTAATTGTGCTTGTTATGTTAATAATCGAATAGTAGTCGGATGTCAAAAATAAGGGTGTTGCATTAGCTCGACGACACGACGGCCATATCGGTAAGGTTATTCTGTGCAAATTGGAAGAAAACATAAGAGGTAATGAAGACTATATTTTATTAAAGCATAACATGGCTGTGACGCCCATACTATCCTCTACATCTAAACCAAATTTCATCGAAATCCGTTCAGCAGTTCAGGCTACAAACTCTAACAAATATCCATCCATCCATCTAAACTTTCGCATTTAAAATATTAGTATGATTTAAATTTTGATTTTAAATTTGCAATTTCAAGTGGTAAGGTATTATTGCCCTCTGAAAAAAACACAGTAGCAAATACTCTTAATATTTTCCTTAGTCATTTACTGTAAGCAGTAAAACAAAATGTAGCAAATCTTTGAACAACCATAAGCCGCGTTGCATCTTGAAAAATTTGCAATATATTCGAGTCTTAACGCTGTCAGCTTGGAAAATGGAAAGATGGTTTTCCTAGAATAATTTTCAAAGTAAGTCTACAATCCGATGCATATCCCAGTTATTCTATGATACTTTTACATAACAAATTTAAAATTTAACATTATTTGGAAATACTTGCAGTCTATTAGCTTCTATGTACATTAAAATTGCGTGGTATTTTAGCAAAACGTTTTGATTTATAGTATAATTTTTCTTATGTAGTAATATTATAAACACTTCAACTAAATTTAACTAAAGAAAGTAGATACTAGTTAACACATTAGTAGAGCGTGGTTTAACATTGTCGCACGAATGGGCCGACTCGCCTGGTGCAAAACCACGACTACAGAGTACAGAAGTGGAAGCAATCCCGCATTTCGTCTGATGATTGTGGTGCCGGACTAATTTTAGTCCCTTTTCTTAAGAAGGAAGGATGGGAAGGAAAAGTAGACTTGATGGCGGAGGAGATACATGGGAAGGGGTTATATCTCTTTATATGCGCCTCTACCTTCGTCGATTAAGGATAAGCAACATAACAGCGAATGTTTCTGGGCAGCGGTGGCTTCGTCATTTCGGCGGATTCAGGTGGCTGCTTGTTTGTTTGCTACCTTATCTATACTTCTATACTAATATTATAAAGAGGAAAACTTAGTATTTTTGTATGTATTGAAATAACTCAAAAACTACTGGACCGATTTTAAAAATTCTTTTACCATCAGAAAGGTAATTTATCTGTGAGAAACATAGGCTATATTTTATTATTACTTATGTTTAGGAACTATTGATAAACAGCGTGTTTCTGAACGCCGGCGTTAAAAAATCACTAAACTTTAACTTTTCTCGGCTTACGCTGCCTAAACCGATAGAGGTATATAAAAATGATGTATTAAAAAAATTGTAGATCTCAAAAAGTTCTACAGAAAAGTCCGCGATAGCATATATCTATCTTTAACGGTTTTCTTACAATAACCACTTTTTTGTTGACAAAATGAATTAAAAACCTCACGCTATTTGCAGCGTTCTTTTATTGATTTCAATATTAATCCTTACCCAAATAAATGCATTTGTTATCAGGAGAATTTATTGTAGAATAAAATTGTCCTAAACAGTATTTGAATTGGACTAATAGTTTAGAAGATATCGCGAACACAAACAATAAGGGTAACCGAAAAATCAGCTTACAAGCTACCGGGCTTAGAAATTTGGAATCTTGCATAGGTAGATTTATGTTATTACGTACGTAGATTACTACTATGTTAATACTTTTGGTAATAGGTTGAAAAAAAGGGAGAACGTAATAGGTTATATTTGTAACTTCAAGTGGGCGAAGTCGCGAGCAACAGCTAGTGATATAATAAAGATAGTAGTTACTTAGTAGTAAGTGACGTTTTCACGTTCAAACTCCATACTATGCGAAGCGTATATATATAGAATCTATCTTGAGAATCGATAATCAGGTTCAGTCATATCTTTTATATACAAATCATAAACAACTAAAAATAAAATACGTTTGCTTAGAACTGTCACGACGAGCGTGCCAACTTGACGCGGAGACAGAAGTTTTGGAACACGTCTGGAATGCTAATTAAGATGAACAAACAGACATCTCTGCAATGTTAAACATCTTGAATACATTTCAAGAGAATGACAATTAATTTCGTGCCATTTCTGTTACTTTTATAGCACTACGTTTAAACAAGAGGTCATTGACCTCGAGCTCATAAAAAACTATGATCAAAAATGATAAATCTGCATATAAATGACTCTAGTTTTTTATTTATTTTTTATTTTGAGATTTCAAGCACTCGTGGTTATTGCAGTCAATCCCTGTTATAGGATTATTGAATATCCACTTAGTTAAAGTAACTATTTGTAATTCAATTCCATACAATGACTACTGGTAACCATTTTGAGCCATTGACAAGTTCCTTTTTAAAAAAATACATGAAATAAAACCGTTTTAAAAAAAACGTCATGGCCAGTAAAAAGTCGCTCTAGCGAAATTTCATTCATATTAAACAAAAAGATTCCAACCGGAATGAAAATAAAGTACTCACTTAAGTATCGTCCGGTTTAAAAATTTAAAAACACTGAAATGTTACTTTTCCGTTTTACGTCGTGCTTTTATATTTAATCCAGTAAAAGGACGAGAAGAGTTTAAATCATAATCTATACTCTATACTATTATAATAAAGCATAAACACACACTTCTTTGTTGCCTAAGATGTCAGCAATTACAGCATATTTTTGAATAATTATTTTTTTAATAAAAAGCCCTTCACTTACGTCACGCTTTAGGCTATATATTTCCACGCCATTAAACTTAGGGGGTTTATATTTTGGATAAAAAAATGTGGGAAAGAGACCATAAGTTGCTGCCAACATCAAGAAAGAAAGTTTGCTAAGATTTATCATGTCATGTTATGTTATTTTTGTATTTCCTATTGATAATTTGACAAATGTAAACAATAAAAAAATCATAATTTCATGCGGATGAAGCCGCACGGGAATAGTTAGTCGTAAATAAAAACCAAATTTTACATAATATCTGCCGTGCTCAAAGACCTTAACAATAATTTAACTGTTTCTATCCAAATTATTGGAATTCATCGCCACCAGCTCATACGTCCCTAATGAGGGATTGAAGCCTACCCTAAGTAAGAAATTATTGACTACGCCATAACTAACCACATTGGAAAGTGGGGGTTGGTGAATACTAATATTAATAATTGAAAGATGTTATTAGGTTTAAAACCTATTTTTTTCCTTAACTACAACAATTTAATATCGACTAACGTCGGGGATATAGCTCAGTGGTAGAGCAATCGACTGCAGATCGATAGGTCCCTGGTTCAAATCCGGGTGTCCCCTGCAAATCTTGAAATGAAATAAAATTTAGTTTTTTTTTCAAACTAAAACATAAATGTCCTTTTTGTCAACTCGATGAAGCGCAAGCCTTCCAAGAACATACTTTTTTACGGCCGATAGTTTGATCGGATTAGGTAAAAGTCAAAATTTTGTAAAAAAAAAACGATGTACCTTCATACATGTTCATACTGATTATGAGCAAAACTAAATTATCGGCCGATAAAAAGTCTGTAGTCTGTACCAAATTGTTATCCCTCTCATTTTCTTTAACAAAACAGACACGACCAAAACCATTTCTACAAACGCCCTGGGTGAAATCTACAATGTCCTCTTGTTCAGTATTTTCGAGGGGGGAGGGACTTACAAAATTATCTTGCAATGTGGCTTCTATTTCGTTCAGCACCCTGGGCGGTCGTCTAACCGACTAACGCCGGCCTTGAAGACGACGAAGTGATGCTACAGTTTTGTGCGACTATGTTGTTGATTTCATATCTCTAGCTCAGACTATCAGCGAATGCGTGACGACTGCGAGAAGGGCACTGTTAGACGGGTTATAAAAATATTGATAACCTTATATATCTGTATCTAATAAAAATTCAACGGAACACACACGCTTTTTAGTTAGAGAAAATATTTGATTGTTTGCATTGAATAATTTCAGAAATTCGTTCGCTATTAAAAAGCTATATTACCACTGGATAACCTAAGCTATAATAGAACATACTAGCTGTTGCTTGCGACTTCGCTCACGTGAAATTTAAAAATATAACCTTTTTTTTATAACATAAGGTGGCAAACGAGCAAGCGGCCACTTGAATCCGCCAAAATGGCGAAGCGAACGCTGCCCATAGACATCCGCAATTGCAGATACGTTGCCTACCTGTATCCGACAGAGGAGGAGACGCACATAAAGAGGATATTTCCCCTTCCTATGCTTCTCCTCCACCGTCAAACCCATTTCCCCTTCCCATCCTCCCCTTATAAGAAAAGGATGGTAAAGAGAAAGGGACTTAAATTAGGCCTCCGGCACCACACTCATTAGACGAAACACGGAATTGCTTCCATTTTACGCCAGTCTTCTGTGTGGTCGTGGTATTACACCGGGCGTGCCGGCCCATTCGTGCTAAGATGTTAAAGCGGGCACTACCACTGTTAAACTATGTTAACCCATGTTACTCAGCGGTAATCTAACTTTGTAATGGTAAAAGAATTTAAAATTGAACCAGTAGTTTTTGCAGTAATTTCTCATTATAATATTAGTATATATTACATTATCGGGAAGGAAATGGTTATGACAGAAAATATATGGGAAATATGTTCTTTGCCATCCAAGCGAAGCTGTGGCGGATCGCTAGTAATATTTTGAAAATCTATTAATTAAAATCAGGTTTTAAAAATTAACTATTTTATTCAATATACATACTTATACGAGTATAATAAGTAACTACTTAGTTCCACAAATTATTCCATTTACATTTTCCTCATATTCATCTACATTTTGACCAACTACGTCAACATAATCAACTAAAAGTAATAAAGATATTTCTTTACACGGTATAGAATTGTTGCCTATGCTTAGTTTTGATAAAGATGTTTCTGAAAATTCACTATAATTGATATAAGGTATCCTATTATTATCCAGTATTAAGACGTCTAAATGCTCCGCTTCCTCCAATATCTCCTTCTGGTAGCGAACGATTTGATTGTAAGACAAATCTAAAACGTTTAACCTAACAAGGCCTCGGAATGCTCCATATTTAAAACCAGTAAGAAAGTTATGGGATAAATTCAATGTTTTCAAATGGACCTTATTTTTTAATGCACCAGGTTGAATATATTCTATTCTATTGTAACTTAAATCAATCTCTTGTATGCGGTAGACATTCGATAGAAAATCTTTATTGATATATCTTATCTCATTGTGACTAAGTACAAGATTACTTAAGAATCTTAATTTGCTGATGTTCAGTTTATTTGGATTTTCTAATCTTGCATTAGACACAACTAATTCTCTCAGCTGACATCTTTTCTCAGACCCAAAAGTCAAGTTATTTCTTAACGTATCTAATTGCAATCCTGATATGTTTAAAATATCTATATTATATAACAAATCGAGAGTTGTGAAAAAATCTACATTATTAAAGTTAACATTATATGATAAATCTAAATAACGTAACCTTTTTAAATCCATAAATGTGACATCGTGAAATTTTAACAAGTTGTTGTATGATAAATCTAAGTAAATAAGATTATAAAGTAAATCAAATGAGATGAATGTGATATCCGACAAGTTGTTATTGTTTAACAAGAGTGTTTTTAATTGCTTCAAATCTGTTACTGAGATAACAAAAATGGTAAGCTTGTTAAATGACAGGTCAAGCTGTGTTACATTACCTGTGCCGCTGAAAGCCTTACTGTACAGACTTGTAATCCCACAATGTGACATATTTATATTTTGCAATCTATTCATATGATTAAATGAGTAACCGTTCACCTCAGGTATTTCCGAAAATGAAACATCAATATCTGTTAAAATTTTTGATGCGAATACATTTGAAAAATCAGACAATGAACTCGAAATTGCTACCTCGGTCAACATATTCAATTTCTTGAACGTGTTTAATTCTATTTTGGTAATAAAATTATGCGATATATCTAAAACTTGGAGGTTATCTAAATCTTTAAAACAATTTTCAGGTAGATTCGATATCAGATTATTTTTTAATGAGATTGATATCAAATTCAAAAGATCACTTTTGTCAAAATCAAAATCCTTAATATTGTTGTAAGAAAGGTCTATTTGTTTTACGTTATTGAGTAACTTGAACGAGTTCTTTGACATATTATTAATGCTATTATTATTTAACAATAATATTTCTAGTTTATTTAAACCATAAAAAGCAAAATCTTCTATAGCAACTAAATTTTGGTGCGAAATTTCAAGTTTGTTGATGCCATTCAGTCCGCTAAACATTCCACGGGAAAGACTTCCTTCTAAAATATTATTGTTTAATGTTATTTGTGAAATATTCCTACTCTCAAATAAATCATTTGGTATATTTTTCAAATTATTACCAGACAAATAGATTGTATCTAAACAAACTGTTTCATCGAACGATTCTTTTTCAATATTATCTAAAATATTATCACTTAAATCTAAACATTTCAATGATGACAGTTTACGAAATGTCCAAAAAAGAATCAGCGATATATAATTAGAACTCAAATCTAGTTTGATTACATTACTTAGGTTTTTTAAATCGTCGTATGAAATATTATCAATAAAGTTATTTCTCAGCGACAATTGCTGCAACTTTGCAAATCCTAAAAAGGAAGAGTTTATAACTACGATATGATTGTATCCAAGATCTAAGCTTCGCAAATTTTCAGCTCCCCTAAAAGTCATTGAATTTAAATCCATCAAATGGTTAAAAGATAAATTTAAATCTTCTAAATAATTAAATCCATTAAATATTCCATCTGGTACAACATCAATTAAATTATGAGATAAATCCAATGTTTTTAAATTTGCATAAATATTGTGTTTGATGTTTAATTCTATTCTCATGATTTTGTTGTAGGAATAATCTAGTGTATGCAGGTAAGAGTACGTTATTTCGTTAGATAGTTTGGCGACATTTAAAAGATTGTGGGAGATATTTAATATTTTCAAATTGGGTATAGAATCCAACGTCGGTTGATTATTAAACCGGTTATTACTTAAATCGAGTGAAACAATGCGTTCAATGTCACTGTTTATCCACGCAATGCTGTCCATGTTACCAAAATCGGATCTTCTAAAAACTATAGACATTAAAAACTGTGTCTCATTATAATATGCGGATGTACATAACTGGTCGGTTTCCCACAAATTGAAACTGTCCTCACATTTAACATCAATTTCATGCGTATTGTTATTACATTTACTAAAACACCCAAATGTTGACTTCTTTGTCGATTTATTTGACAAAACCGGTACGATTAAAACCATCCCTGAAAAAAAAAGAAAAATGAATCATTTCTATTACATATAATTGACAATATAAATATTAAAAATTTTAACAAAAAATCATTATCATCAGCTCACAATACGTCCCCACTAAGGGACTTGGAGCCTACCATAAGTTAGGGGTGACTAGGTCATAGTCAACCACGCTAGCCCACTGCGGGTTGACTTCACACCTATCTTTGAATTTCTTCGCCGATATGTGTAGGTTCCGTTTTGTGTTCCTTCGCCGTAAGAACGTCAGGTAAATTATGTAATTATTAGTTATTCGAACCCAGGACTCGTAGATTACAAGTCAAGTGCTTAATCCCCTAAACCATCGACGCTCTTACGTTAAAACAAACATTCGTAAACAAAAGAAAAACATATTTTTAACGTAGATAGAATGGTCATTCTAAAATGATGTTTTAACAGAGCTATGAAAATCTGAATGGAACTTACATAAAAGCGATCTCATCTTAATTATCTGCATCTGTAATAAAATAATATGGTATAATGTGACAGCCTCTTTCGCCGAAATATCGAAGTGATCTTTGTCCGTAGACATCTGAACTTGTAGATCTGGTATTAAGGAGAGGATCATTTCCCCTTTCCTGTGTCAAATCCACCTTCCCATCCCATCCCTTATTAGATAAAAGTGGGAAAGGTGAAGGGAACTGAAATTAGGCCTTCTCCACACACTAAATAGACGAAACGCAGAAATAATTCAACTTCAAATTCAACTGTCTTTTGTGTGATCGCAGTATTTCACCGGTATAGGCGGCCTAATTTTTTAAAACAACTCTGCAGTCCGACAGTGGTAATGTATAATAGTTTCACTTCAGAAAATAATTTTTCTGAGCACACATAGATAAACTAGTTTTAGCCCGCTACTCCGTCCGGGTGGAATTAAAAAAAGTGAGTAGCCTACATATGTGTTCTTCCAGACTATCCTCTACATCTATACCAAATTTCAGCGATATCTGTTAAGCCGTTTAGGCTACAAACTCTAACAAACATCCATCCATCCATCGAAACTTTGGCATTTATAATATTAGTATGATGTATGATGTCAGATTGGTAAACAATAAGACAATAGTAAAAATTCATTTACAAAATTACTTACCAACAGTCAACTCGAACTAATAGTGGATATAGAATTAGTGGACAGTAAATAACTGACGCTCTGAAGTTGATATGAAGCAACCACTATCGTTTCTAAGTATAGACCTTCACGGATCATATGGAAGTTGGCAATTATGTAAACTAACAACGTAATAGTGAAAGCGCTTCAATGTCAATGTCGCTTTTTCCGTAATTCGAAATTACTGAAAAAATGTCACATATGCTGATCTTATAAGTAGTGTTACTTGCTGAGCTATGCTAACTTTACTGGTTATTATCGATTCTGACTAATTAAGACTACCTCGTACTTACTTAAATAATCCTATATGTCTATCAACTTATGAAAATCGTTAGCGAATCGAAAGATGATGGCAATTTCTTCTTTCTTGTAACTCTAAAAACTAGCGGTCGATTCCGATTAATGTCAGAGAACTGCCATAAGATCCTTGTAGGTCTATACCCAGGGGTTATCTATAGAGGTCAAAGTTAAACAAAGACATTAAAGAAATATATAGACTAGACGTGAACATTTTCACACCGGCAATTGCTTTGAAAGGTACTATATTAGTTATCGTAGTAGTATTATAAGTTTAGTACGCCAAATCATGTCTTTTATAGTTATTTTTTAAATATTTAACACAATTATAATAATCTTTTATCATAAAATAAAGTAAAAGGCGTCACAAAATAAAACAAAAACATTTAAATATGGTTTTGTTTCACCTATTGGCAATTCAACAATAGGCATTATGCATATGACGCCAAATTGTAAACTTTTTTTAAGTATACTTTATTACTATAAAAACAGTCCTGCAAAGATTTTTTAAAATATAATGTGATTTAGTGGCAAAATTTAATCATTAAAAAGTGTCTTTTTTCAAATTCCCTCGCTAAGTGCTAAAACGCACACTATTGGTCGAAGCAAGTGGCTTATCTAATATGACGTCACTGTGTTGACAATACACAGTTCATTTACGTTAGTTTATATAGAAATACACTCTTGAAGTATTTTACTGGAAACATGATATCCAAACCAACTTTAAAATAAAAAATTAATGAATACAATTATTAATTACCATTTATTTGTACCAGGAATAATAAAAATGAATCGATTTTTGACTTTTTGACCTTGAGAAACTTTGTTGTGTTTTACGTCGAAGTGACATTTGAGCGTATGTTATGAATGGAATAGACGATCGACGTCAATCGTCTCATGACAACTCCGGTCGCGTTTTAGTCGCTCGAAAATGATCGTAATTTTATTTTATTATTTTTAGCTCAATGGTTGAATATTTTCGCGTCAAATTTTTTTTGTGGTTATTTTATAACAAGTAGAATCGTATACAAAAAGAAAAAAAATACATGCATATTCCCTATTACAGTATTGATTACAGTGTAGAGAATTTAGCGGTGACAGAAATAATAGCGAAATCCAATTCGATTACGTACGGCTGCAGTAGTAATAAACATTTATTTACTCTCATTATTTGTTATGGTCATTATTAATTTGAGAAAACAGTGTTTTTTATTTCATAAGTAAAAACTATAAATCTATCGATTACAACTTCTATGAGAATAAAAATTGAAAATCGATAAGATTCATGACTAAATTTACACAACCCATCCCTACTAAATTTGAAATGAATCAAACTAATCTAAATTATTTAGACAAACTATAGTTAAACATTGAACAATATAGTTTCATAGTGCTGCTAAATACGGGGAGTAGATTTCAAGAATGTTTAAATTCAATAATACCAAACTTTATACTAAATAAACATCGTCACATTGTAGTGTGTGACAAAACAACGCTGTACTAAAAAACTAGTTGTCTCTTTCTAAAGGTTATCCTTGTCAAAAACAAAAGCATTGTTATATTTCACTTATGCTGGGTTTCTGAAGTTACCATGTAATTTATCATTGCTTATTGCTTCAATATTGTGAACTTGAAAAAATTTTCAACGGAGTAAAACCCAAGGTACGTAGTACGGAAACGCATTTCTTGAAGTTATCGAACCAAAAACTAACAATTGGTTTAAAGTAGCTGAGAAACCTGCCGTTATAGTAGAAGCTTCATGTGTTAGTAAAATATAAATAAAAAAACAGCTGTTCCCGTGCGACTTCATCCGCATGAAATTATGAAAATTTTATTTTATTGTTTACATCTGTCAAATTATCAATTACAGATGTCAAAATGACATGACGTGATAAATTTACTTCCTTGATGTTGCCAGCAACTTATAGTCTCTTTGTCCCATAAGGGTTTTTATCCAAAATATTTACCTCTAAGTTTAATGGCGTTAAAATATATAGCCGAAAATGTAGGTCTATTTATTAAAAAAAGAATTATTAAAAATATGATGTAATTGCTGACATCTTAGGCAACAAAGGAGTGTATGTTTACGCTTTATTATTATAGTATAGATACATGAACATAAATAATTGGCGTTTCTTAACTTAAAAATTATAATAAACTATTGTAATTCGATATCTCTGACGAATTTTGATACATGATATGACCTACAGTTTATTACTAAAGACGCTATCGGGGACTTCCCCTGAACAATGTTGCCATTCTAATATTAACTGCCTCTCATGCCAATTATTCTTTCTTAGGCCGTGTTAAGTAATCTGTATATTTTTAACTTTTTTTTATGTATTACCGCAAGTAAGTGGGTGATTCAAGGTAGATTACTTAATCGTTACTATACGTTCAATCGTTAATTGTTATGGTAAAAATATAGTAAGCCTTACGCAGAAATATCACTGCCTACCTCGGCTGACACCGATATCAAAATAATAATTGTACAATATAGACAAACCAACTACAATAAATGAAGTTTAAGTAAGCCAAGGAATTATTTCGTTACTTTTTAGTGTATTGTTTTTTTAGAATATTTTATTTGGAAGACCATTTAAATTTAAAAAAAAAGTTAAGTTAGCTAATGGCCACTTGTCAACGTCAAAATGGCGAAGCAACTGGTGCCCATAGACATCCGCAATTACAAATTACCTAAGTACAATCTACGGAGCGATTGAAAGAGGATTTTTTTTAACATAAAGCAGCGCTTGACCACGATTCCACCTACGCTAAGTGAAGACCCGACCGAAGGATAGATGCGCGCTAGCTCAATAAGTGCCGTTTCACCCTGCTCTTGAAGGCAACCACATAACTGCGTTCCCTTCTTCAAAAGCAATTCCTCTTCCCACCATTTCTTTATAAGTTCAGGAAGGGAATAAAATTGGGTGAATAATAACGTTGGGATGTATTAAGTTATCTGTTATTTAAAACATGGAATGCGTTTCAAAGTAACGGAATCGTCTTTCAATGTAAGTCTTAACATCAGTTCTCAAACTATTTTTACTACTTTTGTCCGACTAGAAGTTGGTTAAAAGGATTTTCGGGGACATTATATCGTGCACATATTTTTATTTATGTAAGTAACTAATCTGGTATTATATTGTTTTGAATACCAAACATTTAAAATTGGTTTTATTTTATTCCTCATTTTGGTTATTTTACTGTTATAAATACGAATGTTTAGATGGATGGATGTTACTACGTATCTCCAAAAGTTCTTAACGGATATCGATGAAAGGCACAGATGTAGAACATCCTGAAAGAACCCATAAGTTAGTTATACTGATCTTTTTTATTTAATTTCGTCCGGCTAGAGTCGCGGGAGACAACTAGTACACTTATAAGCATGTCAAAGTTTGGGAATCATACGGAATACTAACTATGCTTACTAAGGTTTTGTAGTGTTTGTTACTTGGTATTTATACTCCAAGAATTTACACGCACACATACAGATCAAGATAATAAACATACATACGATCAAATTAAACTATTTGCCATAGATTAGTGCAGGTAGAAATCTATTATACTGTATTTACACAAGAGAAATGGGCGTATCAATTTTTAGGGGTTTTTTCACGTTAATTTTTTTGCATATAAGGTGTTATTGTGTTTATGTACACGTCCCAACTAAGCTGAAGCCTACCTTAAATTATGGATGACTAGGCCTTAATCAATAAACGCAGAGCCCATGATAGAGTGAGCTGGCGGCGCACTGCGAACGCCATCTACCCACTTTTGGGACGTACGACAATAAGAATGCACACGACCACACAGAAGCCAGGCGTGAAGTGTGTGGTACCGGAGGCCCAACTTTAGTCCTTTTTCCTTCCCATCCTTCTTCTTATACGAAAAGGATGGATAGGGAACGTGGCTTTGACGGTACAGGAGACGCATAGAAAGGGGAAATATCCTCTTTATGTGCATCTCCTTCTCCGTCGATCAGGAGGTAACGCATTCGCTATTGCGAATGTCTATGGGCAGCGGCCGCTTCGCCATTTCGGCGGATTCAGGTGGC